>NW_027365330.1:0-122950 GCF_046119375.1 Phyllobates terribilis | reverse complement strand
TGTGGAGATATTACTGTTTGTGCATTTACATATTCATTGATTTTTGCCATTGAAAAACATGTTTTTCATATACCAGAAATGTTTGAAGCTACTGACTGAATGAAAGAAGCTGGCATCTCACTCTCTTTGAATCTTCTTTATCATGCTAGGATTAGCAGGAAAAAGCAAAAAATTTCAGAATTGCACCTTGCAATGTGGAGATATTACTGTTTGTGCATTTACAATATTCATTGATTTTTGCCATTGAAAAACATGTTTTTCATATACCCGAAATGTTTGAAGCTACTGACTGAATGAAAGGAGCTGGCATCTCACTCTCTTTCAATCTTCTTTATCATGCTAGGATTAACAGGAAAAAGCAAAAAATTTCAGAATTGCACCTTGCAAGAGAGAATGTGGAGATATTACTGTTTGTGCATTTACAATATTCATTGATTTTTGCCATTGAAAAACATGTTTTTCATATACCAGAAATGTTTGAAGCTACTGACTGAATGAAAGGAGCTGGCATCTCACTCTCTTTGAATCTTCTTTATCATGCTAGGATTAACAGGAAAAAGCTAAAAATTTCAGAATTGCACCGTGCAATGTGGAGATATTACTGTTTGTGCATTTACAATATTCATTGATTTTTGCCATTGAAAAACATGTTTTTCATATACCAGAAATGTTTGAAGCTACTGACTGAATGAAAGGAGCTGGCATCTCACTCTCTTTGAATCTTCTTTATCATGCTAGGATTAGCAGGAAAAAGCAAAAAATTTCAGAATTGCACCTTGCAATGTGGAGATATTACTGTTTGTGCATTTACAATATTCATTGATTTTTGCCATTGAAAAACATGTTTTTCATATACCAGAAATGTTTGAAGCTACTGACTGAATGAAAGGAGCTGGCATCTCACTCTCTTTGAATCTTCTTTATCATGCTAGGATTAACAGGAAAAAGCTAAAAATTTCAGAATTGCACCGTGCAATGTGGAGATATTACTGTTTGTGCATTTACAATATTCATTGATTTTTGCCATTGAAAAACATGTTTTTCATATACCAGAAATGTTTGAAGCTACTGACTGAATGAAAGGAGCTGGCATCTCACTCTCTTGAATCTTCTTTATCATGCTAGGATTAGCAGGAAAAAGCAAAAAATTTCAGAATTGCACCTTGCAATGTGGAGATATTACTGTTTGTGCATTTACAATATTCATTGATTTTTGCCATTGAAAAACATGTTTTTCATATACCAGAAATGTTTGAAGCTACTGACTGAATGAAAGGAGCTGGCATCTCACTCTCTTTGAATCTTCTTTATCATGCTAGGATTAACAGGAAAAAGCAAAGAATTTCAGAATTGCACCTTGCAATGTGGAGATATTACTGTTTGTGCATTTACAATATTCATTGATTTTTGCCATTGAAAAACATGTTTTTCATATACCAGAAATGTTTGAAGCTACTGACTGAATGAAAGGAGCTGGCATCTCACTCTCTTTGAATCTTCTTTATCATGCTAGGATTAACAGGAAAAAGCTAAAAATTTCAGAATTGCACCGTGCAATGTGGAGATATTACTGTTTGTGCATTTACAATATTCATTGATTTTTGCCATTGAAAAACATGTTTTTCATATACCAGAAATGTTTGAAGCTACTGACTGAATGAAAGGAGCTGGCATCTCACTCTCTTTGAATCTTCTTTATCATGCTAGGATTAGCAGGAAAAAGCAAAAAATTTCAGAATTGCACCTTGCAATGTGGAGATATTACTGTTTGTGCATTTACAATATTCATTGATTTTTGCCATTGAAAAACATGTTTTTCATATACCAGAAATGTTTGAAGCTACTGACTGAATGAAAGGAGCTGGCATCTCACTCTCTTTGAATCTTCTTTATCATGCTAGGATTAACAGGAAAAAGCTAAAAATTTCAGAATTGCACCGTGCAATGTTGAGATATTACTGTTTGTGCATTTACAATATTCATTGATTTTTGCCATTGAAAAACATGTTTTTCATATACCAGAAATGTTTGAAGCTACTGACTGAATGAAAGGAGCTGGCATCTCACTCTCTTTGAATCTTCTTTATCATGCTAGGATTAGCAGGAAAAAGCAAAAAATTTCAGAATTGCACCTTGCAATGTGGAGATATTACTGTTTGTGCATTTACAATATTCATTGATTTTTGCCATTGAAAAACATGTTTTTCATATACCAGAAATGTTTGAAGCTACTGACTGAATGAAAGGAGCTGGCATCTCACTCTCTTTGAATCTTCTTTATCATGCTAGGATTAACAGGAAAAAGCTAAAAATTTCAGAATTGCACCGTGCAATGTGGAGATATTACTGTTTGTGCATTTACAATATTCATTGATTTTTGCCATTGAAAAACATGTTTTTCATATACCAGAAATGTTTGAAGCTACTGACTGAATGAAAGGAGCTGGCATCTCACTCTCTTTGAATCTTCTTTATCATGCTAGGATTAGCAGGAAAAAGCAAAAAATTTCAGAATTGCACCTTGCAATGTGGAGATATTACTGTTTGTGCATTTACAATATTCATTGATTTTTGCCATTGAAAAACATGTTTTTCATATACCAGAAATGTTTGAAGCTACTGACTGAATGAAAGGAGCTGGCATCTCACTCTCTTTGAATCTTCTTTATCATGCTAGGATTAACAGGAAAAAGCAAAAAATTTCAGAATTGCACCTTGCAATGTGGAGATATTACTGTTTGTGCATTTACAATATTCATTGATTTTTGCCATTGAAAAACATGTTTTTCATATACCAGAAATGTTTGAAGCTACTGACTGAATGAAAGGAGCTGGCATCTCACTCTCTTTGAATCTTCTTTATCATGCTAGGATTAGCAGGAAAAAGCAAAAAATTTCAGAATTGCACCTTGCAATGTGGAGATATTACTGTTTGTGCATTTACAATATTCATTGATTTTTGCCATTGAAAAACATGTTTTTCATATACCAGAAATGTTTGAAGCTACTGACTGAATGAAAGGAGCTGGCATCTCACTCTCTTTGAATCTTCTTTATCATGCTAGGATTAACAGGAAAAAGCTAAAAATTTCAGAATTGCACCGTGCAATGTGGAGATATTACTGTTTGTGCATTTACAATATTCATTGATTTTTGCCATTGAAAAACATGTTTTTCATATACCAGAAATGTTTGAAGCTACTGACTGAATGAAAGGAGCTGGCATCTCACTCTCTTTGAATCTTCTTTATCATGCTAGGATTAGCAGGAAAAAGCAAAAAATTTCAGAATTGCACCTTGCAATGTGGAGATATTACTGTTTGTGCATTTACAATATTCATTGATTTTTGCCATTGAAAAATATGTTTTTCATATACCAGAAATGTTTGAAGCTACTGACTGAATGAAAGGAGCTGGCATCTCACTCTCTTTGAATCTTCTTTATCATGCTAGGATTAACAGGAAAAAGCAAAAAATTTCAGAATTGCACCTTGCAATGTGGAGATATTACTGTTTGTGCATTTACAATTTCATTGATTTTTGCCATTGAAAAACGTTTTTCATATACCAGAAATGTTTGAAGCTACTGACTGAATGAAAGGAGCTGGCATCTCACTCTCTTTGAATCTTCTTTATCATGCTAGGATTAACAGGAAAAAGCTAAAAATTTCAGAATTGCACCGTGCAATGTTGAGATATTACTATTTGTGCATTTACAATATTCATTGATTTTTGCCATTGAAAAACATGTTTTTCATATACCAGAAATGTTTGAAGCTACTGACTGAATGAAAGGAGCTGGCATCTCACTCTCTTTGAATCTTCTTTATCATGCTAGGATTAGCAGGAAAAAGCAAAAAATTTCAGAATTGCACCTTGCAATGTGGAGATATTACTGTTTGTGCATTTACAATATTCATTGATTTTTGCCATTGAAAAACATGTTTTTCATATACCAGAAATGTTTGAAGCTACTGACTGAATGAAAGGAGCTGGCATCTCACTCTCTTTGAATCTTCTTTATCATGCTAGGATTAACAGGAAAAAGCTAAAAATTTCAGAATTGCACCGTGCAATGTGGAGATATTGCTGTTTGTGCATTTACAATATTCATTGATTTTTGCCATTGAAAAACATGTTTTTCATATACCAGAAATGTTTGAAGCTACTGACTGAATGAAAGGAGCTGGCATCTCACTCTCTTTGAATCTTCTTTATCATGCTAGGATTAGCAGGAAAAAGCAAAAAATTTCAGAATTGCACCTTGCAATGTGGAGATATTACTGTTTGTGCATTTACAATATTCATTGATTTTTGCCATTGAAAAACATGTTTTTCATATACCAGAAATGTTTGAAGCTACTGACTGAATGAAAGGAGCTGGCATCTCACTCTCTTTGAATCTTCTTTATCATGCTAGGATTAACAGGAAAAAGCAAAAAATTTCAGAATTGCACCTTGCAATGTGGAGATATTACTGTTTGTGCATTTACAATATTCATTGATTTTTGCCATTGAAAAACATGTTTTTCATATACCAGAAATGTTTGAAGCTACTGACTGAATGAAAGGAGCTGGCATCTCACTCTCTTTGAATCTTCTTTATCATGCTAGGATTAGCAGGAAAAAGCAAAAAATTTCAGAATTGCACCTTGCAATGTGGAGATATTACTGTTTGTGCATTTACAATATTCATTGATTTTTGCCATTGAAAAACATGTTTTTCATATACCAGAAATGTTTGAAGCTACTGACTGAATGAAAGGAGCTGGCATCTCACTCTCTTTGAATCTTCTTTATCATGCTAGGATTAACAGGAAAAAGCTAAAAATTTCAGAATTGCACCGTGCAATGTGGAGATATTACTGTTTGTGCATTTACAATATTCATTGATTTTTGCCATTGAAAAACATGTTTTTCATATACCAGAAATGTTTGAAGCTACTGACTGAATGAAAGGAGCTGGCATCTCACTCTCTTTGAATCTTCTTTATCATGCTAGGATTAGCAGGAAAAAGCAAAAAATTTCAGAATTGCACCTTGCAATGTGGAGATATTACTGTTTGTGCATTTACAATATTCATTGATTTTTGCCATTGAAAAATATGTTTTTCATATACCAGAAATGTTTGAAGCTACTGACTGAATGAAAGGAGCTGGCATCTCACTCTCTTTGAATCTTCTTTATCATGCTAGGATTAACAGGAAAAAGCAAAAAATTTCAGAATTGCACCTTGCAATGTGGAGATATTACTGTTTGTGCATTTACAATTTCATTGATTTTTGCCATTGAAAAACGTTTTTCATATACCAGAAATGTTTGAAGCTACTGACTGAATGAAAGGAGCTGGCATCTCACTCTCTTTGAATCTTCTTTATCATGCTAGGATTAACAGGAAAAAGCTAAAAATTTCAGAATTGCACCGTGCAATGTTGAGATATTACTATTTGTGCATTTACAATATTCATTGATTTTTGCCATTGAAAAACATGTTTTTCATATACCAGAAATGTTTGAAGCTACTGACTGAATGAAAGGAGCTGGCATCTCACTCTCTTTGAATCTTCTTTATCATGCTAGGATTAGCAGGAAAAAGCAAAAAATTTCAGAATTGCACCTTGCAATGTGGAGATATTACTGTTTGTGCATTTACAATATTCATTGATTTTTGCCATTGAAAAACATGTTTTTCATATACCAGAAATGTTTGAAGCTACTGACTGAATGAAAGGAGCTGGCATCTCACTCTCTTTGAATCTTCTTTATCATGCTAGGATTAACAGGAAAAAGCTAAAAATTTCAGAATTGCACCGTGCAATGTGGAGATATTACTGTTTGTGCATTTACAATATTCATTGATTTTTGCCATTGAAAAACATGTTTTTCATATACCAGAAATGTTTGAAGCTACTGACTGAATGAAAGGAGCTGGCATCTCACTCTCTTTGAATCTTCTTTATCATGCTAGGATTAGCAGGAAAAAGCAAAAAATTTCAGAATTGCACCTTGCAATGTGGAGATATTACTGTTTGTGCATTTACAATATTCATTGATTTTTGCCATTGAAAAACATGTTTTTCATATACCAGAAATGTTTGAAGCTACTGACTGAATGAAAGGAGCTGGCATCTCACTCTCTTTGAATCTTCTTTATCATGCTAGGATTAACAGGAAAAAGCAAAAAATTTCAGAATTGCACCTTGCAATGTGGAGATATTACTGTTTGTGCATTTACAATATTCATTGATTTTTGCCATTGAAAAACATGTTTTTCATATACCAGAAATGTTTGAAGCTACTGACTGAATGAAAGGAGCTGGCATCTCACTCTCTTTGAATCTTCTTTATCATGCTAGGATTAGCAGGAAAAAGCAAAAAATTTCAGAATTGCACCTTGCAATGTGGAGATATTACTGTTTGTGCATTTACAATATTCATTGATTTTTGCCATTGAAAAACATGTTTTTCATATACCAGAAATGTTTGAAGCTACTGACTGAATGAAAGGAGCTGGCATCTCACTCTCTTTGAATCTTCTTTATCATGCTAGGATTAACAGGAAAAAGCTAAAAATTTCAGAATTGCACCGTGCAATGTGGAGATATTACTGTTTGTGCATTTACAATATTCATTGATTTTTGCCATTGAAAAACATGTTTTTCATATACCAGAAATGTTTGAAGCTACTGACTGAATGAAAGGAGCTGGCATCTCACTCTCTTTGAATCTTCTTTATCATGCTAGGATTAGCAGGAAAAAGCAAAAAATTTCAGAATTGCACCTTGCAATGTGGAGATATTACTGTTTGTGCATTTACAATATTCATTGATTTTTGCCATTGAAAAATATGTTTTTCATATACCAGAAATGTTTGAAGCTACTGACTGAATGAAAGGAGCTGGCATCTCACTCTCTTTGAATCTTCTTTATCATGCTAGGATTAACAGGAAAAAGCAAAAAATTTCAGAATTGCACCTTGCAATGTGGAGATATTACTGTTTGTGCATTTACAATTTCATTGATTTTTGCCATTGAAAAACGTTTTTCATATACCAGAAATGTTTGAAGCTACTGACTGAATGAAAGGAGCTGGCATCTCACTCTCTTTGAATCTTCTTTATCATGCTAGGATTAACAGGAAAAAGCTAAAAATTTCAGAATTGCACCGTGCAATGTTGAGATATTACTATTTGTGCATTTACAATATTCATTGATTTTTGCCATTGAAAAACATGTTTTTCATATACCAGAAATGTTTGAAGCTACTGACTGAATGAAAGGAGCTGGCATCTCACTCTCTTTGAATCTTCTTTATCATGCTAGGATTAGCAGGAAAAAGCAAAAAATTTCAGAATTGCACCTTGCAATGTGGAGATATTACTGTTTGTGCATTTACAATATTCATTGATTTTTGCCATTGAAAAACATGTTTTTCATATACCAGAAATGTTTGAAGCTACTGACTGAATGAAAGGAGCTGGCATCTCACTCTCTTTGAATCTTCTTTATCATGCTAGGATTAGCAGGAAAAAGCAAAAAATTTCAGAATTGCACCTTGCAATGTGGAGATATTACTGTTTGTGCATTTACAATATTCATTGATTTTTGCCATTGAAAAACATGTTTTTCATATACCAGAAATGTTTGAAGCTACTGACTGAATGAAAGGAGCTGGCATCTCACTCTCTTTGAATCTTCTTTATCATGCTAGGATTAACAGGAAAAAGCAAAAAATTTCAGAATTGCACCTTGCAATGTGGAGATATTACTGTTTGTGCATTTACAATATTCATTGATTTTTGCCATTGAAAAACATGTTTTTCATATACCAGAAATGTTTGAAGCTACTGACTGAATGAAAGGAGCTGGCATCTCACTCTCTTTGAATCTTCTTTATCATGCTAGGATTAGCAGGAAAAAGCAAAAAATTTCAGAATTGCACCTTGCAATGTGGAGATATTACTGTTTGTGCATTTACAATATTCATTGATTTTTGCCATTGAAAAACATGTTTTTCATATACCAGAAATGTTTGAAGCTACTGACTGAATGAAAGGAGCTGGCATCTCACTCTCTTTGAATCTTCTTTATCATGCTAGGATTAACAGGAAAAAGCTAAAAATTTCAGAATTGCACCGTGCAATGTGGAGATATTACTGTTTGTGCATTTACAATATTCATTGATTTTTGCCATTGAAAAACATGTTTTTCATATACCAGAAATGTTTGAAGCTACTGACTGAATGAAAGGAGCTGGCATCTCACTCTCTTTGAATCTTCTTTATCATGCTAGGATTAGCAGGAAAAAGCAAAAAATTTCAGAATTGCACCTTGCAATGTGGAGATATTACTGTTTGTGCATTTACAATATTCATTGATTTTTGCCATTGAAAAACATGTTTTTCATATACCAGAAATGTTTGAAGCTACTGACTGAATGAAAGGAGCTGGCATCTCACTCTCTTTGAATCTTCTTTATCATGCTAGGATTAACAGGAAAAAGCAAAAAATTTCAGAATTGCACCTTGCAATGTGGAGATATTACTGTTTGTGCATTTACAATATTCATTGATTTTTGCCATTGAAAAACATGTTTTTCATATACCAGAAATGTTTGAAGCTACTGACTGAATGAAAGGAGCTGGCATCTCACTCTCTTTGAATCTTCTTTATCATGCTAGGATTAGCAGGAAAAAGCAAAAAATTTCAGAATTGCACCTTGCAATGTGGAGATATTACTGTTTGTGCATTTACAATATTCATTGATTTTTGCCATTGAAAAACATGTTTTTCATATACCAGAAATGTTTGAAGCTACTGACTGAATGAAAGGAGCTGGCATCTCACTCTCTTTGAATCTTCTTTATCATGCTAGGATTAACAGGAAAAAGCTAAAAATTTCAGAATTGCACCGTGCAATGTGGAGATATTACTGTTTGTGCATTTACAATATTCATTGATTTTTGCCATTGAAAAACATGTTTTTCATATACCAGAAATGTTTGAAGCTACTGACTGAATGAAAGGAGCTGGCATCTCACTCTCTTTGAATCTTCTTTATCATGCTAGGATTAGCAGGAAAAAGCAAAAAATTTCAGAATTGCACCTTGCAATGTGGAGATATTACTGTTTGTGCATTTACAATATTCATTGATTTTTGCCATTGAAAAACATGTTTTTCATATACCAGAAATGTTTGAAGCTACTGACTGAATGAAAGGAGCTGGCATCTCACTCTCTTTGAATCTTCTTTATCATGCTAGGATTAACAGGAAAAAGCAAAAAATTTCAGAATTGCACCTTGCAATGTGGAGATATTACTGTTTGTGCATTTACAATTTCATTGATTTTTGCCATTGAAAAACGTTTTTCATATACCAGAAATGTTTGAAGCTACTGACTGAATGAAAGGAGCTGGCATCTCACTCTCTTTGAATCTTTATCATGCTAGGATTAACAGGAAAAAGCTAAAAATTTCAGAATTGCACCGTGCAATGTTGAGATATTACTATTTGTGCATTTACAATATTCATTGATTTTTGCCATTGAAAAACATGTTTTTCATATACCAGAAATGTTTGAAGCTACTGACTGAATGAAAGGAGCTGGCATCTCACTCTCTTTGAATCTTCTTTATCATGCTAGGATTAGCAGGAAAAAGCAAAAAATTTCAGAATTGCACCTTGCAATGTGGAGATATTACTGTTTGTGCATTTACAATATTCATTGATTTTTGCCATTGAAAAACATGTTTTTCATATACCAGAAATGTTTGAAGCTACTGACTGAATGAAAGGAGCTGGCATCTCACTCTCTTTGAATCTTCTTTATCATGCTAGGATTAACAGGAAAAAGCTAAAAATTTCAGAATTGCACCGTGCAATGTGGAGATATTACTGTTTGTGCATTTACAATATTCATTGATTTTTGCCATTGAAAAACATGTTTTTCATATACCAGAAATGTTTGAAGCTACTGACTGAATGAAAGGAGCTGGCATCTCACTCTCTTTGAATCTTCTTTATCATGCTAGGATTAGCAGGAAAAAGCAAAAAATTTCAGAATTGCACCTTGCAATGTGGAGATATTACTGTTTGTGCATTTACAATATTCATTGATTTTTGCCATTGAAAAACATGTTTTTCATATACCAGAAATGTTTGAAGCTACTGACTGAATGAAAGGAGCTGGCATCTCACTCTCTTTGAATCTTCTTTATCATGCTAGGATTAGCAGGAAAAAGCAAAAAATTTCAGAATTGCACCTTGCAATGTGGAGATATTACTGTTTGTGCATTTACAATATTCATTGATTTTTGCCATTGAAAAACATGTTTTTCATATACCAGAAATGTTTGAAGCTACTGACTGAATGAAAGGAGCTGGCATCTCACTCTCTTTGAATCTTCTTTATCATGCTAGGATTAACAGGAAAAAGCTAAAAATTTCAGAATTGCACCGTGCAATGTGGAGATATTACTGTTTGTGCATTTACAATATTCATTGATTTTTGCCATTGAAAAACATGTTTTTCATATACCAGAAATGTTTGAAGCTACTGACTGAATGAAAGGAGCTGGCATCTCACTCTCTTTGAATCTTCTTTATCATGCTAGGATTAGCAGGAAAAAGCAAAAAATTTCAGAATTGCACCTTGCAATGTGGAGATATTACTGTTTGTGCATTTACAATATTCATTGATTTTTGCCATTGAAAAACATGTTTTTCATATACCCGAAATGTTTGAAGCTACTGACTGAATGAAAGGAGCTGGCATCTCACTCTCTTTCAATCTTCTTTATCATGCTAGGATTAACAGGAAAAAGCAAAAAATTTCAGAATTGCACCTTGCAATGTGGAGATATTACTGTTTGTGCATTTACAATATTCATTGATTTTTGCCATTGAAAAACATGTTTTTCATATACCAGAAATGTTTGAAGCTACTGACTGAATGAAAGGAGCTGGCATCTCACTCTCTTTGAATCTTCTTTATCATGCTAGGATTAACAGGAAAAAGCTAAAAATTTCAGAATTGCACCGTGCAATGTGGAGATATTACTGTTTGTGCATTTACAATATTCATTGATTTTTGCCATTGAAAAACATGTTTTTCATATACCAGAAATGTTTGAAGCTACTGACTGAATGAAAGGAGCTGGCATCTCACTCTCTTTGAATCTTCTTTATCATGCTAGGATTAGCAGGAAAAAGCAAAAAATTTCAGAATTGCACCTTGCAATGTGGAGATATTACTGTTTGTGCATTTACAATATTCATTGATTTTTGCCATTGAAAAACATGTTTTTCATATACCAGAAATGTTTGAAGCTACTGACTGAATGAAAGGAGCTGGCATCTCACTCTCTTTGAATCTTCTTTATCATGCTAGGATTAACAGGAAAAAGCTAAAAATTTCAGAATTGCACCGTGCAATGTGGAGATATTACTGTTTGTGCATTTACAATATTCATTGATTTTTGCCATTGAAAAACATGTTTTTCATATACCAGAAATGTTTGAAGCTACTGACTGAATGAAAGGAGCTGGCATCTCACTCTCTGAATCTTCTTTATCATGCTAGGATTAGCAGGAAAAAGCAAAAAATTTCAGAATTGCACCTTGCAATGTGGAGATATTACTGTTTGTGCATTTACAATATTCATTGATTTTTGCCATTGAAAAACATGTTTTTCATATACCAGAAATGTTTGAAGCTACTGACTGAATGAAAGGAGCTGGCATCTCACTCTCTTTGAATCTTCTTTATCATGCTAGGATTAACAGGAAAAAGCAAAGAATTTCAGAATTGCACCTTGCAATGTGGAGATATTACTGTTTGTGCATTTACAATATTCATTGATTTTTGCCATTGAAAAACATGTTTTTCATATACCAGAAATGTTTGAAGCTACTGACTGAATGAAAGGAGCTGGCATCTCACTCTCTTTGAATCTTCTTTATCATGCTAGGATTAACAGGAAAAAGCTAAAAATTTCAGAATTGCACCGTGCAATGTGGAGATATTACTGTTTGTGCATTTACAATATTCATTGATTTTTGCCATTGAAAAACATGTTTTTCATATACCAGAAATGTTTGAAGCTACTGACTGAATGAAAGGAGCTGGCATCTCACTCTCTTTGAATCTTCTTTATCATGCTAGGATTAGCAGGAAAAAGCAAAAAATTTCAGAATTGCACCTTGCAATGTGGAGATATTACTGTTTGTGCATTTACAATATTCATTGATTTTTGCCATTGAAAAACATGTTTTTCATATACCAGAAATGTTTGAAGCTACTGACTGAATGAAAGGAGCTGGCATCTCACTCTCTTTGAATCTTCTTTATCATGCTAGGATTAACAGGAAAAAGCTAAAAATTTCAGAATTGCACCGTGCAATGTTGAGATATTACTGTTTGTGCATTTACAATATTCATTGATTTTTGCCATTGAAAAACATGTTTTTCATATACCAGAAATGTTTGAAGCTACTGACTGAATGAAAGGAGCTGGCATCTCACTCTCTTTGAATCTTCTTTATCATGCTAGGATTAGCAGGAAAAAGCAAAAAATTTCAGAATTGCACCTTGCAATGTGGAGATATTACTGTTTGTGCATTTACAATATTCATTGATTTTTGCCATTGAAAAACATGTTTTTCATATACCAGAAATGTTTGAAGCTACTGACTGAATGAAAGGAGCTGGCATCTCACTCTCTTTGAATCTTCTTTATCATGCTAGGATTAACAGGAAAAAGCTAAAAATTTCAGAATTGCACCGTGCAATGTGGAGATATTACTGTTTGTGCATTTACAATATTCATTGATTTTTGCCATTGAAAAACATGTTTTTCATATACCAGAAATGTTTGAAGCTACTGACTGAATGAAAGGAGCTGGCATCTCACTCTCTTTGAATCTTCTTTATCATGCTAGGATTAGCAGGAAAAAGCAAAAAATTTCAGAATTGCACCTTGCAATGTGGAGATATTACTGTTTGTGCATTTACAATATTCATTGATTTTTGCCATTGAAAAACATGTTTTTCATATACCAGAAATGTTTGAAGCTACTGACTGAATGAAAGGAGCTGGCATCTCACTCTCTTTGAATCTTCTTTATCATGCTAGGATTAACAGGAAAAAGCAAAAAATTTCAGAATTGCACCTTGCAATGTGGAGATATTACTGTTTGTGCATTTACAATATTCATTGATTTTTGCCATTGAAAAACATGTTTTTCATATACCAGAAATGTTTGAAGCTACTGACTGAATGAAAGGAGCTGGCATCTCACTCTCTTTGAATCTTCTTTATCATGCTAGGATTAGCAGGAAAAAGCAAAAAATTTCAGAATTGCACCTTGCAATGTGGAGATATTACTGTTTGTGCATTTACAATATTCATTGATTTTTGCCATTGAAAAACATGTTTTTCATATACCAGAAATGTTTGAAGCTACTGACTGAATGAAAGGAGCTGGCATCTCACTCTCTTTGAATCTTCTTTATCATGCTAGGATTAACAGGAAAAAGCTAAAAATTTCAGAATTGCACCGTGCAATGTGGAGATATTACTGTTTGTGCATTTACAATATTCATTGATTTTTGCCATTGAAAAACATGTTTTTCATATACCAGAAATGTTTGAAGCTACTGACTGAATGAAAGGAGCTGGCATCTCACTCTCTTTGAATCTTCTTTATCATGCTAGGATTAGCAGGAAAAAGCAAAAAATTTCAGAATTGCACCTTGCAATGTGGAGATATTACTGTTTGTGCATTTACAATATTCATTGATTTTTGCCATTGAAAAATATGTTTTTCATATACCAGAAATGTTTGAAGCTACTGACTGAATGAAAGGAGCTGGCATCTCACTCTCTTTGAATCTTCTTTATCATGCTAGGATTAACAGGAAAAAGCAAAAAATTTCAGAATTGCACCTTGCAATGTGGAGATATTACTGTTTGTGCATTTACAATTTCATTGATTTTTGCCATTGAAAAACGTTTTTCATATACCAGAAATGTTTGAAGCTACTGACTGAATGAAAGGAGCTGGCATCTCACTCTCTTTGAATCTTCTTTATCATGCTAGGATTAACAGGAAAAAGCTAAAAATTTCAGAATTGCACCGTGCAATGTTGAGATATTACTATTTGTGCATTTACAATATTCATTGATTTTTGCCATTGAAAAACATGTTTTTCATATACCAGAAATGTTTGAAGCTACTGACTGAATGAAAGGAGCTGGCATCTCACTCTCTTTGAATCTTCTTTATCATGCTAGGATTAGCAGGAAAAAGCAAAAAATTTCAGAATTGCACCTTGCAATGTGGAGATATTACTGTTTGTGCATTTACAATATTCATTGATTTTTGCCATTGAAAAACATGTTTTTCATATACCAGAAATGTTTGAAGCTACTGACTGAATGAAAGGAGCTGGCATCTCACTCTCTTTGAATCTTCTTTATCATGCTAGGATTAGCAGGAAAAAGCAAAAAATTTCAGAATTGCACCTTGCAATGTGGAGATATTACTGTTTGTGCATTTACAATATTCATTGATTTTTGCCATTGAAAAACATGTTTTTCATATACCAGAAATGTTTGAAGCTACTGACTGAATGAAAGGAGCTGGCATCTCACTCTCTTTGAATCTTCTTTATCATGCTAGGATTAACAGGAAAAAGCAAAAAATTTCAGAATTGCACCTTGCAATGTGGAGATATTACTGTTTGTGCATTTACAATATTCATTGATTTTTGCCATTGAAAAACATGTTTTTCATATACCAGAAATGTTTGAAGCTACTGACTGAATGAAAGGAGCTGGCATCTCACTCTCTTTGAATCTTCTTTATCATGCTAGGATTAGCAGGAAAAAGCAAAAAATTTCAGAATTGCACCTTGCAATGTGGAGATATTACTGTTTGTGCATTTACAATATTCATTGATTTTTGCCATTGAAAAACATGTTTTTCATATACCAGAAATGTTTGAAGCTACTGACTGAATGAAAGGAGCTGGCATCTCACTCTCTTTGAATCTTCTTTATCATGCTAGGATTAACAGGAAAAAGCTAAAAATTTCAGAATTGCACCGTGCAATGTGGAGATATTACTGTTTGTGCATTTACAATATTCATTGATTTTTGCCATTGAAAAACATGTTTTTCATATACCAGAAATGTTTGAAGCTACTGACTGAATGAAAGGAGCTGGCATCTCACTCTCTTTGAATCTTCTTTATCATGCTAGGATTAGCAGGAAAAAGCAAAAAATTTCAGAATTGCACCTTGCAATGTGGAGATATTACTGTTTGTGCATTTACAATATTCATTGATTTTTGCCATTGAAAAATATGTTTTTCATATACCAGAAATGTTTGAAGCTACTGACTGAATGAAAGGAGCTGGCATCTCACTCTCTTTGAATCTTCTTTATCATGCTAGGATTAACAGGAAAAAGCAAAAAATTTCAGAATTGCACCTTGCAATGTGGAGATATTACTGTTTGTGCATTTACAATTTCATTGATTTTTGCCATTGAAAAACGTTTTTCATATACCAGAAATGTTTGAAGCTACTGACTGAATGAAAGGAGCTGGCATCTCACTCTCTTTGAATCTTCTTTATCATGCTAGGATTAACAGGAAAAAGCTAAAAATTTCAGAATTGCACCGTGCAATGTTGAGATATTACTATTTGTGCATTTACAATATTCATTGATTTTTGCCATTGAAAAACATGTTTTTCATATACCAGAAATGTTTGAAGCTACTGACTGAATGAAAGGAGCTGGCATCTCACTCTCTTTGAATCTTCTTTATCATGCTAGGATTAGCAGGAAAAAGCAAAAAATTTCAGAATTGCACCTTGCAATGTGGAGATATTACTGTTTGTGCATTTACAATATTCATTGATTTTTGCCATTGAAAAACATGTTTTTCATATACCAGAAATGTTTGAAGCTACTGACTGAATGAAAGGAGCTGGCATCTCACTCTCTTTGAATCTTCTTTATCATGCTAGGATTAGCAGGAAAAAGCAAAAAATTTCAGAATTGCACCTTGCAATGTGGAGATATTACTGTTTGTGCATTTACAATATTCATTGATTTTTGCCATTGAAAAACATGTTTTTCATATACCAGAAATGTTTGAAGCTACTGACTGAATGAAAGGAGCTGGCATCTCACTCTCTTTGAATCTTCTTTATCATGCTAGGATTAACAGGAAAAAGCTAAAAATTTCAGAATTGCACCGTGCAATGTGGAGATATTACTGTTTGTGCATTTACAATATTCATTGATTTTTGCCATTGAAAAACATGTTTTTCATATACCAGAAATGTTTGAAGCTACTGACTGAATGAAAGGAGCTGGCATCTCACTCTCTTTGAATCTTCTTTATCATGCTAGGATTAGCAGGAAAAAGCAAAAAATTTCAGAATTGCACCTTGCAATGTGGAGATATTACTGTTTGTGCATTTACAATATTCATTGATTTTTGCCATTGAAAAACATGTTTTTCATATACCAGAAATGTTTGAAGCTACTGACTGAATGAAAGGAGCTGGCATCTCACTCTCTTTGAATCTTCTTTATCATGCTAGGATTAACAGGAAAAAGCAAAAAATTTCAGAATTGCACCTTGCAATGTGGAGATATTACTGTTTGTGCATTTACGATTTCATTGATTTTTGCCATTGAAAAACGTTTTTCATATACCAGAAATGTTTGAAGCTACTGACTGAATGAAAGGAGCTGGCATCTCACTCTCTTTGAATCTTCTTTATCATGCTAGGATTAACAGGAAAAAGCTAAAAATTTCAGAATTGCACCGTGCAATGTTGAGATATTACTATTTGTGCATTTACAATATTCATTGATTTTTGCCATTGAAAAACATGTTTTTCATATACCAGAAATGTTTGAAGCTACTGACTGAATGAAAGGAGCTGGCATCTCACTCTCTTTGAATCTTCTTTATCATGCTAGGATTAGCAGGAAAAAGCAAAAAATTTCAGAATTGCACCTTGCAATGTGGAGATATTACTGTTTGTGCATTTACAATATTCATTGATTTTTGCCATTGAAAAATATGTTTTTCATATACCAGAAATGTTTGAAGCTACTGACTGAATGAAAGGAGCTGGCATCTCACTCTCTTTGAATCTTCTTTATCATGCTAGGATTAACAGGAAAAAGCTAAAAATTTCAGAATTGCACCGTGCAATGTGGAGATATTACTGTTTGTGCATTTACAATATTCATTGATTTTTGACATTGAAAAACGTTTTTCATATACCAGAAATGTTTGAAGCTACTGACTGAATGAAAGGAGCTGGCATCTCACTCTCTTTGAATCTTCTTTATCATGCTAGGATTAGCAGGAAAAAGCAAAAAATTTCAGAATTGCACCTTGCAATGTGGAGATATTACTGTTTGTGCATTTACAATATTCATTGATTTTTGCCATTGAAAAACATGTTTTTCATATACCAGAAATGTTTGAAGCTACTGACTGAATGAAAGGAGCTGGCATCTCACTCTCTTTGAATCTTCTTTATCATGCTAGGATTAACAGGAAAAAGCAAAAAATTTCAGAATTGCACCTTGCAATGTGGAGATATTACTGTTTGTGCATTTACAATATTCATTGATTTTTGCCATTGAAAAACATGTTTTTCATATACCAGAAATGTTTGAAGCTACTGACTGAATGAAAGGAGCTGGCATCTCACTCTCTTTGAATCTTCTTTATCATGCTAGGATTAGCAGGAAAAAGCAAAAAATTTCAGAATTGCACCTTGCAATGTGGAGATATTACTGTTTGTGCATTTACAATATTCATTGATTTTTGCCATTGAAAAACATGTTTTTCATATACCAGAAATGTTTGAAGCTACTGACTGAATGAAAGGAGCTGGCATCTCACTCTCTTTGAATCTTCTTTATCATGCTAGGAATAACAGGAAAAAGCTAAAAATTTCAGAATTGCACCGTGCAATGTGGAGATATTACTGTTTGTGCATTTACAATATTCATTGATTTTTGCCATTGAAAAACATGTTTTTCATATACCAGAAATGTTTGAAGCTACTGACTGAATGAAAGGAGCTGGCATCTCACTCTCTTTGAATCTTCTTTATCATGCTAGGATTAGCAGGAAAAAGCAAAAAATTTCAGAATTGCACCTTGCAATGTGGAGATATTACTGTTTGTGCATTTACAATATTCATTGATTTTTGCCATTGAAAAACATGTTTTTCATATACCCGAAATGTTTGAAGCTACTGACTGAATGAAAGGAGCTGGCATCTCACTCTCTTTCAATCTTCTTTATCATGCTAGGATTAACAGGAAAAAGCAAAAAATTTCAGAATTGCACCTTGCAATGTGGAGATATTACTGTTTGTGCATTTACAATATTCATTGATTTTTGCCATTGAAAAACATGTTTTTCATATACCAGAAATGTTTGAAGCTACTGACTGAATGAAAGGAGCTGGCATCTCACTCTCTTTGAATCTTCTTTATCATGCTAGGATTAACAGGAAAAAGCTAAAAATTTCAGAATTGCACCGTGCAATGTGGAGATATTACTGTTTGTGCATTTACAATATTCATTGATTTTTGCCATTGAAAAACATGTTTTTCATATACCAGAAATGTTTGAAGCTACTGACTGAATGAAAGGAGCTGGCATCTCACTCTCTTTGAATCTTCTTTATCATGCTAGGATTAGCAGGAAAAAGCAAAAAATTTCAGAATTGCACCTTGCAATGTGGAGATATTACTGTTTGTGCATTTACAATATTCATTGATTTTTGCCATTGAAAAACATGTTTTTCATATACCAGAAATGTTTGAAGCTACTGACTGAATGAAAGGAGCTGGCATCTCACTCTCTTTGAATCTTCTTTATCATGCTAGGATTAACAGGAAAAAGCTAAAAATTTCAGAATTGCACCGTGCAATGTGGAGATATTACTGTTTGTGCATTTACAATATTCATTGATTTTTGCCATTGAAAAACATGTTTTTCATATACCAGAAATGTTTGAAGCTACTGACTGAATGAAAGGAGCTGGCATCTCACTCTCTGAATCTTCTTTATCATGCTAGGATTAGCAGGAAAAAGCAAAAAATTTCAGAATTGCACCTTGCAATGTGGAGATATTACTGTTTGTGCATTTACAATATTCATTGATTTTTGCCATTGAAAAACATGTTTTTCATATACCAGAAATGTTTGAAGCTACTGACTGAATGAAAGGAGCTGGCATCTCACTCTCTTTGAATCTTCTTTATCATGCTAGGATTAACAGGAAAAAGCAAAGAATTTCAGAATTGCACCTTGCAATGTGGAGATATTACTGTTTGTGCATTTACAATATTCATTGATTTTTGCCATTGAAAAACATGTTTTTCATATACCAGAAATGTTTGAAGCTACTGACTGAATGAAAGGAGCTGGCATCTCACTCTCTTTGAATCTTCTTTATCATGCTAGGATTAACAGGAAAAAGCTAAAAATTTCAGAATTGCACCGTGCAATGTGGAGATATTACTGTTTGTGCATTTACAATATTCATTGATTTTTGCCATTGAAAAACATGTTTTTCATATACCAGAAATGTTTGAAGCTACTGACTGAATGAAAGGAGCTGGCATCTCACTCTCTTTGAATCTTCTTTATCATGCTAGGATTAGCAGGAAAAAGCAAAAAATTTCAGAATTGCACCTTGCAATGTGGAGATATTACTGTTTGTGCATTTACAATATTCATTGATTTTTGCCATTGAAAAACATGTTTTTCATATACCAGAAATGTTTGAAGCTACTGACTGAATGAAAGGAGCTGGCATCTCACTCTCTTTGAATCTTCTTTATCATGCTAGGATTAACAGGAAAAAGCTAAAAATTTCAGAATTGCACCGTGCAATGTGGAGATATTACTGTTTGTGCATTTACAATATTCATTGATTTTTGCCATTGACAAACATGTTTTTCATATACCAGAAATGTTTGAAGCTACTGACTGAATGAAAGGAGCTGGCATCTCACTCTCTTTGAATCTTCTTTATCATGCTAGGATTAGCAGGAAAAAGCAAAAAATTTCAGAATTGCACCTTGCAATGTGGAGATATTACTGTTTGTGCATTTACAATATTCATTGATTTTTGCCATTGAAAAACATGTTTTTCATATACCAGAAATGTTTGAAGCTACTGACTGAATGAAAGGAGCTGGCATCTCACTCTCTTTGAATCTTCTTTATCATGCTAGGATTAACAGGAAAAAGCAAAAAATTTCAGAATTGCACCTTGCAATGTGGAGATATTACTGTTTGTGCATTTACAATATTCATTGATTTTTGCCATTGAAAAACATGTTTTTCATATACCAGAAATGTTTGAAGCTACTGACTGAATGAAAGGAGCTGGCATCTCACTCTCTTTGAATCTTCTTTATCATGCTAGGATTAACAGGAAAAAGCTAAAAATTTCAGAATTGCACCGTGCAATGTTGAGATATTACTGTTTGTGCATTTACAATATTCATTGATTTTTGCCATTGAAAAACGTTTTTCATATACCAGAAATGTTTGAAGCTACTGACTGAATGAAAGGAGCTGGCATCTCACTCTCTTTGAATCTTCTTTATCATGCTAGGATTAACAGGAAAAAGCAAAAAATTTCAGAATTGCACCTTGCAATGTGGAGATATTACTGTTTGTGCATTTACAATTTCATTGATTTTTGCCATTGAAAAACGTTTTTCATATACCAGAAATGTTTGAAGCTACTGACTGAATGAAAGGAGCTGGCATCTCACTCTCTTTGAATCTTCTTTATCATGCTAGGATTAACAGGAAAAAGCTAAAAATTTCAGAATTGCACCGTGCAATGTTGAGATATTACTATTTGTGCATTTACAATATTCATTGATTTTTGCCATTGAAAAACATGTTTTTCATATACCAGAAATGTTTGAAGCTACTGACTGAATGAAAGGAGCTGGCATCTCACTCTCTTTGAATCTTCTTTATCATGCTAGGATTAACAGGAAAAAGCTAAAAATTTCAGAATTGCACCGTGCAATGTTGAGATATTACTATTTGTGCATTTACAATATTCATTGATTTTTGCCATTGAAAAACATGTTTTTCATATACCAGAAATGTTTGAAGCTACTGACTGAATGAAAGGAGCTGGCATCTCACTCTCTTTGAATCTTCTTTATCATGCTAGGATTAGCAGGAAAAAGCAAAAAATTTCAGAATTGCACCTTGCAATGTGGAGATATTACTGTTTGTGCATTTACAATATTCATTGATTTTTGCCATTGAAAAACATGTTTTTCATATACCAGAAATGTTTGAAGCTACTGACTGAATGAAAGGAGCTGGCATCTCACTCTCTTTGAATCTTCTTTATCATGCTAGGATTAACAGGAAAAAGCTAAAAATTTCAGAATTGCACCGTGCAATGTGGAGATATTACTGTTTGTGCATTTACAATATTCATTGATTTTTGCCATTGAAAAACGTTTTTCATATACCAGAAATGTTTGAAGCTACTGACTGAATGAAAGGAACTGGCATCTCACTCTCTTTGAATCTTCTTTATCATGCTAGGATTAGCAGGAAAAAGCAAAAAATTTCAGAATTGCACCTTGCAATGTGGAGATATTACTGTTTGTGCATTTACAATATTCATTGATTTTTGCCATTGAAAAACATGTTTTTCATATACCAGAAATGTTTGAAGCTACTGACTGAATGAAAGGAGCTGGCATCTCACTCTCTTTGAATCTTCTTTATCATGCTAGGATTAACAGGAAAAAGCAAAAAATTTCAGAATTGCACCTTGCAATGTGGAGATATTACTGTTTGTGCATTTACAATATTCATTGATTTTTGCCATTGAAAAACATGTTTTTCATATACCAGAAATGTTTGAAGCTACTGACTGAATGAAAGGAGCTGGCATCTCACTCTCTTTGAATCTTCTTTATCATGCTAGGATTAGCAGGAAAAAGCAAAAAATTTCAGAATTGCACCTTGCAATGTGGAGATATTACTGTTTGTGCATTTACAATATTCATTGATTTTTGCCATTGAAAAACATGTTTTTCATATACCAGAAATGTTTGAAGCTACTGACTGAATGAAAGGAGCTGGCATCTCACTCTCTTTGAATCTTCTTTATCATGCTAGGATTAACAGGAAAAAGCTAAAAATTTCAGAATTGCACCGTGCAATGTGGAGATATTACTGTTTGTGCATTTACAATATTCATTGATTTTTGCCATTGAAAAACATGTTTTTCATATACCAGAAATGTTTGAAGCTACTGACTGAATGAAAGGAGCTGGCATCTCACTCTCTTTGAATCTTCTTTATCATGCTAGGATTAGCAGGAAAAAGCAAAAAATTTCAGAATTGCACCTTGCAATGTGGAGATATTACTGTTTGTGCATTTACAATATTCATTGATTTTTGCCATTGAAAAACATGTTTTTCATATACCCGAAATGTTTGAAGCTACTGACTGAATGAAAGGAGCTGGCATCTCACTCTCTTTCAATCTTTATCATGCTAGGATTAACAGGAAAAAGCAAAAAATTTCAGAATTGCACCTTGCAATGTGGAGATATTACTGTTTGTGCATTTACAATATTCATTGATTTTTGCCATTGAAAAACATGTTTTTCATATACCAGAAATGTTTGAAGCTACTGACTGAATGAAAGGAGCTGGCATCTCACTCTCTTTGAATCTTCTTTATCATGCTAGGATTAACAGGAAAAAGCTAAAAATTTCAGAATTGCACCGTGCAATGTGGAGATATTACTGTTTGTGCATTTACAATATTCATTGATTTTTGCCATTGAAAAACATGTTTTTCATATACCAGAAATGTTTGAAGCTACTGACTGAATGAAAGGAGCTGGCATCTCACTCTCTTTGAATCTTCTTTATCATGCTAGGATTAGCAGGAAAAAGCAAAAAATTTCAGAATTGCACCTTGCAATGTGGAGATATTACTGTTTGTGCATTTACAATATTCATTGATTTTTGCCATTGAAAAACATGTTTTTCATATACCAGAAATGTTTGAAGCTACTGACTGAATGAAAGGAGCTGGCATCTCACTCTCTTTGAATCTTCTTTATCATGCTAGGATTAACAGGAAAAAGCTAAAAATTTCAGAATTGCACCGTGCAATGTGGAGATATTACTGTTTGTGCATTTACAATATTCATTGATTTTTGCCATTGAAAAACATGTTTTTCATATACCAGAAATGTTTGAAGCTACTGACTGAATGAAAGGAGCTGGCATCTCACTCTCTTTGAATCTTCTTTATCATGCTAGGATTAGCAGGAAAAAGCAAAAAATTTCAGAATTGCACCTTGCAATGTGGAGATATTACTGTTTGTGCATTTACAATATTCATTGATTTTTGCCATTGAAAAACATGTTTTTCATATACCCAAAATGTTTGAAGCTACTGACTGAATGAAAGGAGCTGGCATCTCACTCTCTTTCAATCTTCTTTATCATGCTAGGATTAACAGGAAAAAGCAAAAAATTTCAGAATTGCACCTTGCAATGTGGAGATATTACTGTTTGTGCATTTACAATATTCATTGATTTTTGCCATTGAAAAACATGTTTTTCATATACCAGAAATGTTTGAAGCTACTGACTGAATGAAAGGAGCTGGCATCTCACTCTCTTTGAATCTTCTTTATCATGCTAGGATTAACAGGAAAAAGCTAAAAATTTCAGAATTGCACCGTGCAATGTGGAGATATTACTGTTTGTGCATTTACAATATTCATTGATTTTTGCCATTGAAAAACATGTTTTTCATATACCAGAAATGTTTGAAGCTACTGACTGAATGAAAGGAGCTGGCATCTCACTCTCTTTGAATCTTCTTTATCATGCTAGGATTAGCAGGAAAAAGCAAAAAATTTCAGAATTGCACCTTGCAATGTGGAGATATTACTGTTTGTGCATTTACAATATTCATTGATTTTTGCCATTGAAAAACATGTTTTTCATAAACCAGAAATGTTTGAAGCTACTGACTGAATGAAAGGAGCTGGCATCTCACTCTCTTTGAATCTTCTTTATCATGCTAGGATTAACAGGAAAAAGCTAAAAATTTCAGAATTGCACCGTGCAATGTGGAGATATTACTGTTTGTGCATTTACAATATTCATTGATTTTTGCCATTGAAAAACATGTTTTTCATATACCAGAAATGTTTGAAGCTACTGACTGAATGAAAGGAGCTGGCATCTCACTCTCTTTGAATCTTCTTTATCATGCTAGGATTAGCAGGAAAAAGCAAAAAAATTCAGAATTGCACCTTGCAATGTGGAGATATTACTGTTTGTGCATTTACAATATTCATTGATTTTTGCCATTGAAAAACATGTTTTTCATATACCAGAAATGTTTGAAGCTACTGACTGAATGAAAGGAGCTGGCATCTCACTCTCTTTGAATCTTCTTTATCATGCTAGGATTAACAGGAAAAAGCAAAGAATTTCAGAATTGCACCTTGCAATGTGGAGATATTACTGTTTGTGCATTTACAATATTCATTGATTTTTGCCATTGAAAAACATGTTTTTCATATACCAGAAATGTTTGAAGCTACTGACTGAATGAAAGGAGCTGGCATCTCACTCTCTTTGAATCTTCTTTATCATGCTAGGATTAACAGGAAAAAGCTAAAAATTTCAGAATTGCACCGTGCAATGTGGAGATATTACTGTTTGTGCATTTACAATATTCATTGATTTTTGCCATTGAAAAACATGTTTTTCATATACCAGAAATGTTTGAAGCTACTGACTGAATGAAAGGAGCTGGCATCTCACTCTCTTTGAATCTTCTTTATCATGCTAGGATTAGCAGGAAAAAGCAAAAAATTTCAGAATTGCACCTTGCAATGTGGAGATATTACTGTTTGTGCATTTACAATATTCATTGATTTTTGCCATTGAAAAACATGTTTTTCATATACCAGAAATGTTTGAAGCTACTGACTGAATGAAAGGAGCTGGCATCTCACTCTCTTTGAATCTTCTTTATCATGCTAGGATTAACAGGAAAAAGCTAAAAATTTCAGAATTGCACCGTGCAATGTGGAGATATTACTGTTTGTGCATTTACAATATTCATTGATTTTTGCCATTGAAAAACATGTTTTTCATATACCAGAAATGTTTGAAGCTACTGACTGAATGAAAGGAGCTGGCATCTCACTCTCTTTGAATCTTCTTTATCATGCTAGGATTAGCAGGAAAAAGCAAAAAATTTCAGAATTGCACCTTGCAATGTGGAGATATTACTGTTTGTGCATTTACAATATTCATTGATTTTTGCCATTGAAAAACATGTTTTTCATATACCCGAAATGTTTGAAGCTACTGACTGAATGAAAGGAGCTGGCATCTCACTCTCTTTCAATCTTCTTTATCATGCTAGGATTAACAGGAAAAAGCAAAAAATTTCAGAATTGCACCTTGCAATGTGGAGATATTACTGTTTGTGCATTTACAATATTCATTGATTTTTGCCATTGAAAAACATGTTTTTCATATACCAGAAATGTTTGAAGCTACTGACTGAATGAAAGGAGCTGGCATCTCACTCTCTTTGAATCTTCTTTATCATGCTAGGATTAACAGGAAAAAGCTAAAAATTTCAGAATTGCACCGTGCAATGTGGAGATATTACTGTTTGTGCATTTACAATATTCATTGATTTTTGCCATTGAAAAACATGTTTTTCATATACCAGAAATGTTTGAAGCTACTGACTGAATGAAAGGAGCTGGCATCTCACTCTCTTTGAATCTTCTTTATCATGCTAGGATTAGCAGGAAAAAGCAAAAAATTTCAGAATTGCACCTTGCAATGTGGAGATATTACTGTTTGTGCATTTACAATATTCATTGATTTTTGCCATTGAAAAACATGTTTTTCATAAACCAGAAATGTTTGAAGCTACTGACTGAATGAAAGGAGCTGGCATCTCACTCTCTTTGAATCTTCTTTATCATGCTAGGATTAACAGGAAAAAGCTAAAAATTTCAGAATTGCACCGTGCAATGTGGAGATATTACTGTTTGTGCATTTACAATATTCATTGATTTTTGCCATTGAAAAACATGTTTTTCATATACCAGAAATGTTTGAAGCTACTGACTGAATGAAAGGAGCTGGCATCTCACTCTCTTTGAATCTTCTTTATCATGCTAGGATTAGCAGGAAAAAGCAAAAAATTTCCGAATTGCACCTTGCAATGTGGAGATATTACTGTTTGTGCATTTACAATATTCATTGATTTTTGCCATTGAAAAACATGTTTTTCATATACCAGAAATGTTTGAAGCTACTGACTGAATGAAAGGAGCTGGCATCTCACTCTCTTTGAATCTTCTTTATCATGCTAGGATTAACAGGAAAAAGCAAAGAATTTCAGAATTGCACCTTGCAATGTGGAGATATTACTGTTTGTGCATTTACAATATTCATTGATTTTTGCCATTGAAAAACATGTTTTTCATATACCAGAAATGTTTGAAGCTACTGACTGAATGAAAGGAGCTGGCATCTCACTCTCTTTGAATCTTCTTTATCATGCTAGGATTAACAGGAAAAAGCTAAAAATTTCAGAATTGCACCGTGCAATGTGGAGATATTACTGTTTGTGCATTTACAATATTCATTGATTTTTGCCATTGAAAAACATGTTTTTCATATACCAGAAATGTTTGAAGCTACTGACTGAATGAAAGGAGCTGGCATCTCACTCTCTTTGAATCTTCTTTATCATGCTAGGATTAGCAGGAAAAAGCAAAAAATTTCAGAATTGCACCTTGCAATGTGGAGATATTACTGTTTGTGCATTTACAATATTCATTGATTTTTGCCATTGAAAAACATGTTTTTCATATACCAGAAATGTTTGAAGCTACTGACTGAATGAAAGGAGCTGGCATCTCACTCTCTTTGAATCTTCTTTATCATGCTAGGATTAACAGGAAAAAGCTAAAAATTTCAGAATTGCACCGTGCAATGTGGAGATATTACTGTTTGTGCATTTACAATATTCATTGATTTTTGCCATTGAAAAACATGTTTTTCATATACCAGAAATGTTTGAAGCTACTGACTGAATGAAAGGAGCTGGCATCTCACTCTCTTTGAATCTTCTTTATCATGCTAGGATTAGCAGGAAAAAGCAAAAAATTTCAGAATTGCACCTTGCAATGTGGAGATATTACTGTTTGTGCATTTACAATATTCATTGATTTTTGCCATTGAAAAACATGTTTTTCATATACCAGAAATGTTTGAAGCTACTGACTGAATGAAAGGAGCTGGCATCTCACTCTCTTTGAATCTTCTTTATCATGCTAGGATTAACAGGAAAAAGCAAAAAATTTCAGAATTGCACCTTGCAATGTGGAGATATTACTGTTTGTGCATTTACAATATTCATTGATTTTTGCCATTGAAAAACATGTTTTTCATATACCAGAAATGTTTGAAGCTACTGACTGAATGAAAGGAGCTGGCATCTCACTCTCTTTGAATCTTCTTTATCATGCTAGGATTAACAGGAAAAAGCTAAAAATTTCAGAATTGCACCGTGCAATGTTGAGATATTACTGTTTGTGCATTTACAATATTCATTGATTTTTGCCATTGAAAAACATGTTTTTCATATACCAGAAATGTTTGAAGCTACTGACTGAATGAAAGGAGCTGGCATCTCACTCTCTTTGAATCTTCTTTATCATGCTAGGATTAGCAGGAAAAAGCAAAAAATTTCAGAATTGCACCTTGCAATGTGGAGATATTACTGTTTGTGCATTTACAATATTCATTGATTTTTGCCATTGAAAAACATGTTTTTCATATACCAGAAATGTTTGAAGCTACTGACTGAATGAAAGGAGCTGGCATCTCACTCTCTTTGAATCTTCTTTATCATGCTAGGATTAACAGGAAAAAGCTAAAAATTTCAGAATTGCACCGTGCAATGTGGAGATATTACTGTTTGTGCATTTACAATATTCATTGATTTTTGCCATTGAAAAACATGTTTTTCATATACCAGAAATGTTTGAAGCTACTGACTGAATGAAAGGAGCTGGCATCTCACTCTCTTTGAATCTTCTTTATCATGCTAGGATTAGCAGGAAAAAGCAAAAAATTTCAGAATTGCACCTTGCAATGTGGAGATATTACTGTTTGTGCATTTACAATATTCATTGATTTTTGCCATTGAAAAACATGTTTTTCATATACCAGAAATGTTTGAAGCTACTGACTGAATGAAAGGAGCTGGCATCTCACTCTCTTTGAATCTTCTTTATCATGCTAGGATTAACAGGAAAAAGCAAAAAATTTCAGAATTGCACCTTGCAATGTGGAGATATTACTGTTTGTGCATTTACAATATTCATTGATTTTTGCCATTGAAAAACATGTTTTTCATATACCAGAAATGTTTGAAGCTACTGACTGAATGAAAGGAGCTGGCATCTCACTCTCTTTGAATCTTCTTTATCATGCTAGGATTAACAGGAAAAAGCTAAAAATTTCAGAATTGCACCGTGCAATGTGGAGATATTACTGTTTGTGCATTTACAATATTCATTGATTTTTGCCATTGAAAAACATGTTTTTCATATACCAGAAATGTTTGAAGCTACTGACTGAATGAAAGGAGCTGGCATCTCACTCTTTGAATCTTCTTTATCATGCTAGGATTAACAGGAAAAAGCAAAAAATTTCAGAATTGCACCATGCAATGTGGAGATATTACCGTTTGTGCATTTACAATATTCATTGATTTTTGCCATTGAAAAACATGTTTTTCATATACCAGAAATGTTTGAAGCTACTGACTGAATGAAAGGAGCTGGCATCTCACTCTCTTTGAATCTTCTTTATCATGCTAGGATTAGCAGGAAAAAGCAAAAAATTTCAGAATTGCACCTTGCAATGTGGAGATATTACTGTTTGTGCATTTACAATATTCATTGATTTTTGCCATTGAAAAACATGTTTTTCATATACCAGAAATGTTTGAAGCTACTGACTGAATGAAAGGAGCTGGCATCTCACTCTCTTTGAATCTTCTTTATCATGCTAGGATTAACAGGAAAAAGCAAAAAATTTCAGAATTGCACCTTGCAATGTGGAGATATTACTGTTTGTGCATTTACAATATTCATTGATTTTTGCCATTGAAAAACATGATTTTCATATACCAGAAATGTTTGAAGCTACTGACTGAATGAAAGGAGCTGGCATCTCACTCTCTTTGAATCTTCTTTATCATGCTAGGATTAACAGGAAAAAGCTAAAAATTTCAGAATTGCACCGTGCAATGTTGAGATATTACTGTTTGTGCATTTACAATATTCATTGATTTTTGCCATTGAAAAACATGTTTTTCATATACCAGAAATGTTTGAAGCTACTGACTGAATGAAAGGAGCTGGCATCTCACTCTCTTTGAATCTTCTTTATCATGCTAGGATTAGCAGGAAAAAGCAAAAAATTTCAGAATTGCACCTTGCAATGTGGAGATATTACTGTTTGTGCATTTACAATATTCATTGATTTTTGCCATTGAAAAACATGTTTTTCATATACCAGAAATGTTTGAAGCTACTGACTGAATGAAAGGAGCTGGCATCTCACTCTCTTTGAATCTTCTTTATCATGCTAGGATTAACAGGAAAAAGCTAAAAATTTCAGAATTGCACCGTGCAATGTGGAGATATTACTGTTTGTGCATTTACAATATTCATTGATTTTTGCCATTGAAAAACATGTTTTTCATATACCAGAAATGTTTGAAGCTACTGACTGAATGAAAGGAGCTGGCATCTCACTCTCTTTGAATCTTTATCATGCTAGGATTAGCAGGAAAAAGCAAAAAATTTCAGAATTGCACCTTGCAATGTGGAGATATTACTGTTTGTGCATTTACAATATTCATTGATTTTTGCCATTGAAAAACATGTTTTTCATATACCAGAAATGTTTGAAGCTACTGACTGAATGAAAGGAGCTGGCATCTCACTCTCTTTGAATCTTCTTTATCATGCTAGGATTAAAAGGAAAAAGCAAAAAATTTCAGAATTGCACCTTGCAATGTGGAGATATTACTGTTTGTGCATTTACAATATTCATTGATTTTTGCCATTGAAAAACATGTTTTTCATATACCAGAAATGTTTGAAGCTACTGACTGAATGAAAGGAGCTGGCATCTCACTCTCTTTGAATCTTCTTTATCATGCTAGGATTAGCAGGAAAAAGCAAAAAATTTCAGAATTGCACCTTGCAATGTGGAGATATTACTGTTTGTGCATTTACAATATTCATTGATTTTTGCCATTGAAAAACATGTTTTTCATATACCAGAAATGTTTGAAGCTACTGACTGAATGAAAGGAGCTGGCATCTCACTCTCTTTGAATCTTCTTTATCATGCTAGGATTAACAGGAAAAAGCTAAAAATTTCAGAATTGCACCGTGCAATGTGGAGATATTACTGTTTGTGCATTTACAATATTCATTGATTTTTGCCATTGAAAAACATGTTTTTCATATACCAGAAATGTTTGAAGCTACTGACTGAATGAAAGGAGCTGGCATCTCACTCTCTTTGAATCTTCTTTATCATGCTAGGATTAGCAGGAAAAAGCAAAAAATTTCAGAATTGCACCTTGCAATGTGGAGATATTACTGTTTGTGCATTTACAATATTCATTGATTTTTGCCATTGAAAAACATGTTTTTCATATACCAGAAATGTTTGAAGCTACTGACTGAATGAAAGGAGCTGGCATCTCACTCTCTTTGAATCTTCTTTATCATGCTAGGATTAACAGGAAAAAGCAAAAAATTTCAGAATTGCACCTTGCAATGTGGAGATATTACCGTTTGTGCATTTACAATATTCATTGATTTTTGCCATTGAAAAACATGTTTTTCATATACCAGAAATGTTTGAAGCTACTGACTGAATGAAAGGAGCTGGCATCTCACTCTCTTTGAATCTTCTTTATCATGCTAGGATTAACAGGAAAAAGCTAAAAATTTCAGAATTGCACCGTGCAATGTGGAGATATTACTGTTTGTGCATTTACAATATTCATTGATTTTTGCCATTGAAAAACATGTTTTTCATATACCAGAAATGTTTGAAGCTACTGACTGAATGAAAGGAGCTGGCATCTCACTCTCTTTGAATCTTTATCATGCTAGGATTAGCAGGAAAAAGCAAAAAATTTCAGAATTGCACCTTGCAATGTGGAGATATTACTGTTTGTGCATTTACAATATTCATTGATTTTTGCCATTGAAAAACATGTTTTTCATATACCAGAAATGTTTGAAGCTACTGACTGAATGAAAGGAGCTGGCATCTCACTCTCTTTGAATCTTCTTTATCATGCTAGGATTAACAGGAAAAAGCTAAAAATTTCAGAATTGCACCGTGCAATGTGGAGATATTACTGTTTGTGCATTTACAATATTCATTGATTTTTGCCATTGAAAAACATGTTTTTCATATACCAGAAATGTTTGAAGCTACTGACTGAATGAAAGGAGCTGGCATCTCACTCTCTTTGAATCTTCTTTATCATGCTAGGATTAGCAGGAAAAAGCAAAAAATTTCAGAATTGCACCTTGCAATGTGGAGATATTACTGTTTGTGCATTTACAATATTCATTGATTTTTGCCATTGAAAAACATGTTTTTCATATACCAGAAATGTTTGAAGCTACTGACTGAATGAAAGGAGCTGGCATCTCACTCTCTTTGAATCTTCTTTATCATGCTAGGATTAACAGGAAAAAGCTAAAAATTTCAGAATTGCACCGTGCAATGTGGAGATATTACTGTTTGTGCATTTACAATATTCATTGATTTTTGCCATTGAAAAACATGTTTTTCATATACCAGAAATGTTTGAAGCTACTGACTGAATGAAAGGAGCTGGCATCTCACTCTCTTTGAATCTTCTTTATCATGCTAGGATTAGCAGGAAAAAGCAAAAAATTTCAGAATTGCACCTTGCAATGTGGAGATATTACTGTTTGTGCATTTACAATATTCATTGATTTTTGCCATTGAAAAACATGTTTTTCATATACCAGAAATGTTTGAAGCTACTGACTGAATGAAAGGAGCTGGCATCTCACTCTCTTTGAATCTTCTTTATCATGCTAGGATTAACAGGAAAAAGCAAAAAATTTCAGAATTGCACCTTGCAATGTGGAGATATTACTGTTTGTGCATTTACAATATTCATTGATTTTTGCCATTGAAAAACATGTTTTTCATATACCAGAAATGTTTGAAGCTACTGACTGAATGAAAGGAGCTGGCATCTCACTCTCTTTGAATCTTCTTTATCATGCTAGGATTAACAGGAAAAAGCTAAAAATTTCAGAATTGCACCGTGCAATGTGGAGATATTACTGTTTGTGCATTTACAATATTCATTGATTTTTGCCATTGAAAAACATGTTTTTCATATACCAGAAATGTTTGAAGCTACTGACTGAATGAAAGGAGCTGGCATCTCACTCTCTTTGAATCTTCTTTATCATGCTAGGATTAACAGGAAAAAGCAAAAAATTTCAGAATTGCACCTTGCAATGTGGAGATATTACCGTTTGTGCATTTACAATATTCATTGATTTTTGCCATTGAAAAACATGTTTTTCATATACCAGAAATGTTTGAAGCTACTGACTGAATGAAAGGAGCTGGCATCTCACTCTCTTTGAATCTTCTTTATCATGCTAGGATTAACAGGAAAAAGCTAAAAATTTCAGAATTGCACCGTGCAATGTGGAGATATTACTGTTTGTGCATTTACAATATTCATTGATTTTTGCCATTGAAAAACATGTTTTTCATATACCAGAAATGTTTGAAGCTACTGACTGAATGAAAGGAGCTGGCATCTCACTCTCTTTGAATCTTCTTTATCATGCTAGGATTAACAGGAAAAAGCAAAAAATTTCAGAATTGCACCTTGCAATGTGGAGATATTACCGTTTGTGCATTTACAATATTCATTGATTTTTGCCATTGAAAAACATGTTTTTCATATACCAGAAATGTTTGAAGCTACTGACTGAATGAAAGGAGCTGGCATCTCACTCTCTTTGAATCTTCTTTATCATGCTAGGATTAGCAGGAAAAAGCAAAAAATTTCAGAATTGCACCTTGCAATGTGGAGATTTTACTGTTTGTGCATTTACAATATTCATTGATTTTTGCCATTGAAAAACATGTTTTTCATATACCAGAAATGTTTGAAGCTACTGACTGAATGAAAGGAGCTGGCATCTCACTCTCTTTGAATCTTCTTTATCATGCTAGGATTAGCAGGAAAAAGCAAAAAATTTCAGAATTGCACCTTGCAATGTGGAGATATTACTGTTTGTGCATTTACAATATTCATTGATTTTTGCCATTGAAAAACATGTTTTTCATATACCAGAAATGTTTGAAGCTACTGACTGAATGAAAGGAGCTGGCATCTCACTCTCTTTGAATCTTCTTTATCATGCTAGGATTAGCAGGAAAAAGCAAAAAATTTCAGAATTGCACCTTGCAATGTGGAGATATTACTGTTTGTGCATTTACAATATTCATTGATTTTTGCCATTGAAAAACATGTTTTTCATATACCAGAAATGTTTGAAGCTACTGACTGAATGAAAGGAGCTGGCATCTCACTCTCTTTGAATCTTCTTTATCATGCTAGGATTAACAGGAAAAAGCAAAAAATTTCAGAATTGCACCTTGCAATGTGGAGATATTACTGTTTGTGCATTTACAATATTCATTGATTTTTGCCATTGAAAAACATGATTTTCATATACCAGAAATGTTTGAAGCTACTGACTGAATGAAAGGAGCTGGCATCTCACTCTCTTTGAATCTTCTTTATCATGCTAGGATTAACAGGAAAAAGCTAAAAATTTCAGAATTGCACCGTGCAATGTTGAGATATTACTGTTTGTGCATTTACAATATTCATTGATTTTTGCCATTGAAAAACATGTTTTTCATATACCAGAAATGTTTGAAGCTACTGACTGAATGAAAGGAGCTGGCATCTCACTCTCTTTGAATCTTCTTTATCATGCTAGGATTAGCAGGAAAAAGCAAAAAATTTCAGAATTGCACCTTGCAATGTGGAGATATTACTGTTTGTGCATTTACAATATTCATTGATTTTTGCCATTGAAAAACATGTTTTTCATATACCAGAAATGTTTGAAGCTACTGACTGAATGAAAGGAGCTGGCATCTCACTCTCTTTGAATCTTCTTTATCATGCTAGGATTAACAGGAAAAAGCTAAAAATTTCAGAATTGCACCGTGCAATGTGGAGATATTACTGTTTGTGCATTTACAATATTCATTGATTTTTGCCATTGAAAAACATGTTTTTCATATACCAGAAATGTTTGAAGCTACTGACTGAATGAAAGGAGCTGGCATCTCACTCTCTTTGAATCTTTATCATGCTAGGATTAGCAGGAAAAAGCAAAAAATTTCAGAATTGCACCTTGCAATGTGGAGATATTACTGTTTGTGCATTTACAATATTCATTGATTTTTGCCATTGAAAAACATGTTTTTCATATACCAGAAATGTTTGAAGCTACTGACTGAATGAAAGGAGCTGGCATCTCACTCTCTTTGAATCTTCTTTATCATGCTAGGATTAAAAGGAAAAAGCAAAAAATTTCAGAATTGCACCTTGCAATGTGGAGATATTACTGTTTGTGCATTTACAATATTCATTGATTTTTGCCATTGAAAAACATGTTTTTCATATACCAGAAATGTTTGAAGCTACTGACTGAATGAAAGGAGCTGGCATCTCACTCTCTTTGAATCTTCTTTATCATGCTAGGATTAGCAGGAAAAAGCAAAAAATTTCAGAATTGCACCTTGCAATGTGGAGATATTACTGTTTGTGCATTTACAATATTCATTGATTTTTGCCATTGAAAAACATGTTTTTCATATACCAGAAATGTTTGAAGCTACTGACTGAATGAAAGGAGCTGGCATCTCACTCTCTTTGAATCTTCTTTATCATGCTAGGATTAACAGGAAAAAGCTAAAAATTTCAGAATTGCACCGTGCAATGTGGAGATATTACTGTTTGTGCATTTACAATATTCATTGATTTTTGCCATTGAAAAACATGTTTTTCATATACCAGAAATGTTTGAAGCTACTGACTGAATGAAAGGAGCTGGCATCTCACTCTCTTTGAATCTTCTTTATCATGCTAGGATTAGCAGGAAAAAGCAAAAAATTTCAGAATTGCACCTTGCAATGTGGAGATATTACTGTTTGTGCATTTACAATATTCATTGATTTTTGCCATTGAAAAACATGTTTTTCATATACCAGAAATGTTTGAAGCTACTGACTGAATGAAAGGAGCTGGCATCTCACTCTCTTTGAATCTTCTTTATCATGCTAGGATTAACAGGAAAAAGCAAAAAATTTCAGAATTGCACCTTGCAATGTGGAGATATTACCGTTTGTGCATTTACAATATTCATTGATTTTTGCCATTGAAAAACATGTTTTTCATATACCAGAAATGTTTGAAGCTACTGACTGAATGAAAGGAGCTGGCATCTCACTCTCTTTGAATCTTCTTTATCATGCTAGGATTAACAGGAAAAAGCTAAAAATTTCAGAATTGCACCGTGCAATGTGGAGATATTACTGTTTGTGCATTTACAATATTCATTGATTTTTGCCATTGAAAAACATGTTTTTCATATACCAGAAATGTTTGAAGCTACTGACTGAATGAAAGGAGCTGGCATCTCACTCTCTTTGAATCTTTATCATGCTAGGATTAGCAGGAAAAAGCAAAAAATTTCAGAATTGCACCTTGCAATGTGGAGATATTACTGTTTGTGCATTTACAATATTCATTGATTTTTGCCATTGAAAAACATGTTTTTCATATACCAGAAATGTTTGAAGCTACTGACTGAATGAAAGGAGCTGGCATCTCACTCTCTTTGAATCTTCTTTATCATGCTAGGATTAAAAGGAAAAAGCAAAAAATTTCAGAATTGCACCTTGCAATGTGGAGATATTACTGTTTGTGCATTTACAATATTCATTGATTTTTGCCATTGAAAAACATGTTTTTCATATACCAGAAATGTTTGAAGCTACTGACTGAATGAAAGGAGCTGGCATCTCACTCTCTTTGAATCTTCTTTATCATGCTAGGATTAGCAGGAAAAAGCAAAAAATTTCAGAATTGCACCTTGCAATGTGGAGATATTACTGTTTGTGCATTTACAATATTCATTGATTTTTGCCATTGAAAAACATGTTTTTCATATACCAGAAATGTTTGAAGCTACTGACTGAATGAAAGGAGCTGGCATCTCACTCTCTTTGAATCTTCTTTATCATGCTAGGATTAACAGGAAAAAGCTAAAAATTTCAGAATTGCACCGTGCAATGTGGAGATATTACTGTTTGTGCATTTACAATATTCATTGATTTTTGCCATTGAAAAACATGTTTTTCATATACCAGAAATGTTTGAAGCTACTGACTGAATGAAAGGAGCTGGCATCTCACTCTCTTTGAATCTTCTTTATCATGCTAGGATTAGCAGGAAAAAGCAAAAAATTTCAGAATTGCACCTTGCAATGTGGAGATATTACTGTTTGTGCATTTACAATATTCATTGATTTTTGCCATTGAAAAACATGTTTTTCATATACCAGAAATGTTTGAAGCTACTGACTGAATGAAAGGAGCTGGCATCTCACTCTCTTTGAATCTTCTTTATCATGCTAGGATTAACAGGAAAAAGCAAAAAATTTCAGAATTGCACCTTGCAATGTGGAGATATTACCGTTTGTGCATTTACAATATTCATTGATTTTTGCCATTGAAAAACATGTTTTTCATATACCAGAAATGTTTGAAGCTACTGACTGAATGAAAGGAGCTGGCATCTCACTCTCTTTGAATCTTCTTTATCATGCTAGGATTAACAGGAAAAAGCTAAAAATTTCAGAATTGCACCGTGCAATGTGGAGATATTACTGTTTGTGCATTTACAATATTCATTGATTTTTGCCATTGAAAAACATGTTTTTCATATACCAGAAATGTTTGAAGCTACTGACTGAATGAAAGGAGCTGGCATCTCACTCTCTTTGAATCTTCTTTATCATGCTAGGATTAACAGGAAAAAGCAAAAAATTTCAGAATTGCACCTTGCAATGTGGAGATATTACCGTTTGTGCATTTACAATATTCATTGATTTTTGCCATTGAAAAACATGTTTTTCATATACCAGAAATGTTTGAAGCTACTGACTGAATGAAAGGAGCTGGCATCTCACTCTCTTTGAATCTTCTTTATCATGCTAGGATTAGCAGGAAAAAGCAAAAAATTTCAGAATTGCACCTTGCAATGTGGAGATTTTACTGTTTGTGCATTTACAATATTCATTGATTTTTGCCATTGAAAAACATGTTTTTCATATACCAGAAATGTTTGAAGCTACTGACTGAATGAAAGGAGCTGGCATCTCACTCTCTTTGAATCTTCTTTATCATGCTAGGATTAACAGGAAAAAGCTAAAAATTTCAGAATTGCACCGTGCAATGTGGAGATATTACTGTTTGTGCATTTACAATATTCATTGATTTTTGCCATTGAAAAACATGTTTTTCATATACCAGAAATGTTTGAAGCTACTGACTGAATGAAAGGAGCTGGCATCTCACTCTCTTTGAATCTTCTTTATCATGCTAGGATTAGCAGGAAAAAGCAAAAAATTTCAGAATTGCACCTTGCAATGTGGAGATATTACCGTTTGTGCATTTACAATATTCATTGATTTTTGCCATTGAAAAACATGTTTTTCATATACCAGAAATGTTTGAAGCTACTGACTGAATGAAAGGAGCTGGCATCTCACTCTCTTTGAATCTTCTTTATCATGCTAGGATTAACAGGAAAAAGCAAAAAATTTCAGAATTGCACCGTGCAATGTGGAGATATTACTGTTTGTGCATTTACAATATTCATTGATTTTTGCCATTGAAAAACATGTTTTTCATATACCAGAAATGTTTGAAGCTACTGACTGAATGAAAGGAGCTGGCATCTCACTCTCTTTGAATCTTCTTTATCATGCTAGGATTAACAGGAAAAAGCAAAAAATTTCAGAATTGCACCTTGCAATGTGGAGATATTACCGTTTGTGCATTTACAATATTCATTGATTTTTGCCATTGAAAAACATGTTTTTCATATACCAGAAATGTTTGAAGCTACTGACTGAATGAAAGGAGCTGGCATCTCACTCTCTTTGAATCTTCTTTATCATGCTAGGATTAACAGGAAAAAGCTAAAAATTTCAGAATTGCACCGTGCAATGTGGAGATATTACTGTTTGTGCATTTACAATATTCATTGATTTTTGCCATTGAAAAACATGTTTTTCATATACCAGAAATGTTTGAAGCTACTGACTGAATGAAAGGAGCTGGCATCTCACTCTCTTTGAATCTTCTTTATCATGCTAGGATTAGCAGGAAAAAGCAAAAAATTTCAGAATTGCACCTTGCAATGTGGAGATATTACTGTTTGTGCATTTACAATATTCATTGATTTTTGCCATTGAAAAACATGTTTTTCATATACCAGAAATGTTTGAAGCTACTGACTGAATGAAAGGAGCTGGCATCTCACTCTCTTTGAATCTTCTTTATCATGCTAGGATTAGCAGGAAAAAGCAAAAAATTTCAGAATTGCACCTTGCAATGTGGAGATATTACTGTTTGTGCATTTACAATATTCATTGATTTTTGCCATTGAAAAACATGTTTTTCATATACCAGAAATGTTTGAAGCTACTGACTGAATGAAAGGAGCTGGCATCTCACTCTCTTTGAATCTTCTTTATCATGCTAGGATTAACAGGAAAAAGCTAAAAATTTCAGAATTGCACCGTGCAATGTGGAGATATTACTGTTTGTGCATTTACAATATTCATTGATTTTTGCCATTGAAAAACATGTTTTTCATATACCAGAAATGTTTGAAGCTACTGACTGAATGAAAGGAGCTGGCATCTCACTCTCTTTGAATCTTCTTTATCATGCTAGGATTAGCAGGAAAAAGCAAAAAATTTCAGAATTGCACCTTGCAATGTGGAGATATTACTGTTTGTGCATTTACAATATTCATTGATTTTTGCCATTGAAAAACATGTTTTTCATATACCAGAAATGTTTGAAGCTACTGACTGAATGAAAGGAGCTGGCATCTCACTCTCTTTGAATCTTCTTTATCATGCTAGGATTAACAGGAAAAAGCAAAAAATTTCAGAATTGCACCTTGCAATGTGGAGATATTACTGTTTGTGCATTTACAATATTCATTGATTTTTGCCATTGAAAAACATGTTTTTCATATACCAGAAATGTTTGAAGCTACTGACTGAATGAAAGGAGCTGGCATCTCTCTCTCTTTGAATCTTCTTTATCATGCTAGGATTAACAGGAAAAAGCTAAAAATTTCAGAATTGCACCGTGCAATGTGGAGATATTACTGTTTGTGCATTTACAATATTCATTGATTTTTGCCATTGAAAAACATGTTTTTCATATACCAGAAATGTTTGAAGCTACTGACTGAATGAAAGGAGCTGGCATCTCACTCTCTTTGAATCTTCTTTATCATGCTAGGATTAGCAGGAAAAAGCAAAAAATTTCAGAATTGCACCTTGCAATGTGGAGATATTACTGTTTGTGCATTTACAATATTCATTGATTTTTGCCATTGAAAAACATGTTTTTCATATACCAGAAATGTTTGAAGCTACTGACTGAATGAAAGGAGCTGGCATCTCACTCTCTTTGAATCTTCTTTATCATGCTAGGATTAACAGGAAAAAGCAAAAAATTTCAGAATTGCACCTTGCAATGTGGAGATATTACTGTTTGTGCATTTACAATATTCATTGATTTTTGCCATTGAAAAACATGTTTTTCATATACCAGAAATGTTTGAAGCTACTGACTGAATGAAAGGAGCTGGCATCTCACTCTCTTTGAATCTTCTTTATCATGCTAGGATTAACAGGAAAAAGCTAAAAATTTCAGAATTGCACCGTGCAATGTGGAGATATTACTGTTTGTGCATTTACAATATTCATTGATTTTTGCCATTGAAAAACATGTTTTTCATATACCAGAAATGTTTGAAGCTACTGACTGAATGAAAGGAGCTGGCATCTCACTCTCTTTGAATCTTCTTTATCATGCTAGGATTAACAGGAAAAAGCAAAAAATATCAGAATTGCACCTTGCAATGTGGAGATATTACCGTTTGTGCATTTACAATATTCATTGATTTTTGCCATTGAAAAACATGTTTTTCATATACCAGAAATGTTTGAAGCTACTGACTGAATGAAAGGAGCTGGCATCTCACTCTCTTTGAATCTTCTTTATCATGCTAGGATTAGCAGGAAAAAGCAAAAAATTTCAGAATTGCACCTTGCAATGTGGAGATATTACTGTTTGTGCATTTACAATATTCATTGATTTTTGCCATTGAAAAACATGTTTTTCATATACCAGAAATGTTTGAAGCTACTGACTGAATGAAAGGAGCTGGCATCTCACTCTCTTTGAATCTTCTTTATCATGCTAGGATTAACAGGAAAAAGCAAAAAATTTCAGAATTGCACCTTGCAATGTGGAGATATTACTGTTTGTGCATTTACAATATTCATTGATTTTTGCCATTGAAAAACATGTTTTTCATATACCAGAAATGTTTGAAGCTACTGACTGAATGAAAGGAGCTGGCATCTCACTCTCTTTGAATCTTCTTTATCATGCTAGGATTAACAGGAAAAAGCTAAAAATTTCAGAATTGCACCGTGCAATGTTGAGATATTACTGTTTGTGCATTTACAATATTCATTGATTTTTGCCATTGAAAAACATGTTTTTCATATACCAGAAATGTTTGAAGCTACTGACTGAATGAAAGGAGCTGGCATCTCACTCTCTTTGAATCTTCTTTATCATGCTAGGATTAGCAGGAAAAAGCAAAAAATTTCAGAATTGCACCTTGCAATGTGGAGATATTACTGTTTGTGCATTTACAATATTCATTGATTTTTGCCATTGAAAAACATGTTTTTCATATACCAGAAATGTTTGAAGCTACTGACTGAATGAAAGGAGCTGGCATCTCACTCTCTTTGAATCTTCTTTATCATGCTAGGATTAACAGGAAAAAGCTAAAAATTTCAGAATTGCACCGTGCAATGTGGAGATATTACTGTTTGTGCATTTACAATATTCATTGATTTTTGCCATTGAAAAACATGTTTTTCATATACCAGAAATGTTTGAAGCTACTGACTGAATGAAAGGAGCTGGCATCTCACTCTCTTTGAATCTTTATCATGCTAGGATTAGCAGGAAAAAGCAAAAAATTTCAGAATTGCACCTTGCAATGTGGAGATATTACTGTTTGTGCATTTACAATATTCATTGATTTTTGCCATTGAAAAACGTTTTTCATATACCAGAAATGTTTGAAGCTACTGACTGAATGAAAGGAGCTGGCATCTCACTCTCTTTGTTTTACCGTATTTTTATTTTTCATTAACGACATATTGACAAGTAATTGACAGTAGCATAATCTAAATATAGGGGAAAATCAGGGATAACTGGAACGCGGGAAAAAGGGGGAAAAGGGGAAAGACCGAAGGGAGGGGAGGGGAAGGGAAACAACAAGGTAGGATAACAAGGGGTAGAAGAGATTGATTCATCAAATAATATTGTAATCAATAAAAGAATAATAAAACAATCTAACAAAACACATAACAATTTCAGCATATTGATCTCACTCTCTTTGAATCTTCTTTATCATGCTAGGATTAACAGGAAAAAGCAAAAAATTTCAGAATTGCACCTTGCAATGTGGAGATATTACTGTTTGTGCATTTACAATATTCATTGATTTTTGCCATTGAAAAACATGTTTTTCATATACCAGAAATGTTTGAAGCTACTGACTGAATGAAAGGAGCTGGCATCTCACTCTCTTTGAATCTTCTTTATCATGCTAGGATTAGCAGGAAAAAGCAAAAAATTTCAGAATTGCACCTTGCAATGTGGAGATATTACTGTTTGTGCATTTACAATATTCATTGATTTTTGCCATTGAAAAACATGTTTTTCATATACCAGAAATGTTTGAAGCTACTGACTGAATGAAAGGAGCTGGCATCTCACTCTCTTTGAATCTTCTTTATCATGCTAGGATTAACAGGAAAAAGCTAAAAATTTCAGAATTGCACCGTGCAATGTGGAGATATTACTGTTTGTGCATTTACAATATTCATTGATTTTTGCCATTGAAAAACATGTTTTTCATATACCAGAAATGTTTGAAGCTACTGACTGAATGAAAGGAGCTGGCATCTCACTCTCTTTGAATCTTCTTTATCATGCTAGGATTAGCAGGAAAAAGCAAAAAATTTCAGAATTGCACCTTGCAATGTGGAGATATTACTGTTTGTGCATTTACAATATTCATTGATTTTTGCCATTGAAAAACATGTTTTTCATATACCAGAAATGTTTGAAGCTACTGACTGAATGAAAGGAGCTGGCATCTCACTCTCTTTGAATCTTCTTTATCATGCTAGGATTAACAGGAAAAAGCAAAAAATTTCAGAATTGCACCTTGCAATGTGGAGATATTACTGTTTGTGCATTTACAATATTCATTGATTTTTGCCATTGAAAAACATGTTTTTCATATACCAGAAATGTTTGAAGCTACTGACTGAATGAAAGGAGCTGGCATCTCACTCTCTTTGAATCTTCTTTATCATGCTAGGATTAACAGGAAAAAGCAACAAATTTCAGAATTGCACCTTGCAATGTGGAGATATTACCGTTTGTGCATTTACAATATTCATTGATTTTTGCCATTGAAAAACATGTTTTTCATATACCAGAAATGTTTGAAGCTACTGACTGAATGAAAGGAGCTGGCATCTCACTCTCTTTGAATCTTCTTTATCATGCTAGGATTAACAGGAAAAAGCTAAAAATTTCAGAATTGCACCGTGCAATGTGGAGATATTACTGTTTGTGCATTTACAATATTCATTGATTTTTGCCATTGAAAAACATGTTTTTCATATACCAGAAATGTTTGAAGCTACTGACTGAATGAAAGGAGCTGGCATCTCACTCTCTTTGAATCTTCTTTATCATGCTAGGATTAGCAGGAAAAAGCAAAAAATTTCAGAATTGCACCTTGCAATGTGGAGATATTACTGTTTGTGCATTTACAATATTCATTGATTTTTGCCATTGAAAAACATGTTTTTCATATACCAGAAATGTTTGAAGCTACTGACTGAATGAAAGGAGCTGGCATCTCACTCTCTTTGAATCTTCTTTATCATGCTAGGATTAACAGGAAAAAGCTAAAAATTTCAGAATTGCACCGTGCAATGTGGAGATATTACTGTTTGTGCATTTACAATATTCATTGATTTTTGCCATTGAAAAACATGTTTTTCATATACCAGAAATGTTTGAAGCTACTGACTGAATGAAAGGAGCTGGCATCTCACTCTGAATCTTCTTTATCATGCTAGGATTAGCAGGAAAAAGCAAAAAATTTCAGAATTGCACCTTGCAATGTGGAGATATTACTGTTTGTGCATTTACAATATTCATTGATTTTTGCCATTGAAAAACATGTTTTTCATATACCAGAAATGTTTGAAGCTACTGACTGAATGAAAGGAGCTGGCATCTCACTCTCTTTGAATCTTCTTTATCATGCTAGGATTAACAGGAAAAAGCAAAAAATTTCAGAATTGCACCTTGCAATGTGGAGATATTACTGTTTGTGCATTTACAATATTCATTGATTTTTGCCATTGAAAAGCATGTTTTTCATATACCAGAAATGTTTGAAGCTACTGACTGAAAGGAGCTGGCATCTCACTCTCTTTGAATCTTCTTTATCATGCTAGGATTAACAGGAAAAAGCTAAAAATTTCAGAATTGCACCGTGCAATGTTGAGATATTACTGTTTGTGCATTTACAATATTCATTGATTTTTGCCATTGAAAAACATGTTTTTCATATACCAGAAATGTTTGAAGCTACTGACTGAATGAAAGGAGCTGGCATCTCACTCTCTTTGAATCTTCTTTATCATGCTAGGATTAGCAGGAAAAAGCAAAAAATTTCAGAATTGCACCTTGCAATGTGGAGATATTACTGTTTGTGCATTTACAATATTCATTGATTTTTGCCATTGAAAAACATGTTTTTCATATACCAGAAATGTTTGAAGCTACTGACTGAATGAAAGGAGCTGGCATCTCACTCTCTTTGAATCTTCTTTATCATGCTAGGATTAACAGGAAAAAGCTAAAAATTTCAGAATTGCACCGTGCAATGTGGAGATATTACTGTTTGTGCATTTACAATATTCATTGATTTTTGCCATTGAAAAACATGTTTTTCATATACCAGAAATGTTTGAAGCTACTGACTGAATGAAAGGAGCTGGCATCTCACTCTCTTTGAATCTTCTTTATCATGCTAGGATTAGCAGGAAAAAGCAAAAAATTTCAGAATTGCACCTTGCAATGTGGAGATATTACTGTTTGTGCATTTACAATATTCATTGATTTTTGCCATTGAAAAACATGTTTTTCATATACCAGAAATGTTTGAAGCTACTGACTGAATGAAAGGAGCTGGCATCTCACTCTCTTTGAATCTTCTTTATCATGCTAGGATTAACAGGAAAAAGCAAAAAATTTCAGAATTGCACCTTGCAATGTGGAGATATTACTGTTTGTGCATTTACAATATTCATTGATTTTTGCCATTGAAAAACATGTTTTTCATATACCAGAAATGTTTGAAGCTACTGACTGAATGAAAGGAGCTGGCATCTCACTCTCTTTGAATCTTCTTTATCATGCTAGGATTAGCAGGAAAAAGGAAAAAATTTCAGAATTGCACCTTGCAATGTGGAGATATTACTGTTTGTGCATTTACAATATTCATTGATTTTTGCCATTGAAAAACATGTTTTTCATATACCAGAAATGTTTGAAGCTACTGACTGAATGAAAGGAGCTGGCATCTCACTCTCTTTGAATCTTCTTTATCATGCTAGGATTAACAGGAAAAAGCTAAAAATTTCAGAATTGCACCGTGCAATGTGGAGATATTACTGTTTGTGCATTTACAATATTCATTGATTTTTGCCATTGAAAAACATGTTTTTCATATACCAGAAATGTTTGAAGCTACTGACTGAATGAAAGGAGCTGGAATCTCACTCTCTTTGAATCTTCTTTATCATGCTAGGATTAGCAGGAAAAAGCAAAAAATTTCAGAATTGCACCTTGCAATGTGGAGATATTACTGTTTGTGCATTTACAATATTCATTGATTTTTGCCATTGAAAAACATGTTTTTCATATACCAGAAATGTTTGAAGCTACTGACTGAATGAAAGGAGCTGGCATCTCACTCTCTTTGAATCTTCTTTATCATGCTAGGATTAACAGGAAAAAGCAAAAAATTTCAGAATTGCACCTTGCAATGTGGAGATATTACTGTTTGTGCATTTACAATATTCATTGATTTTTGCCATTGAAAAACATGTTTTTCATATACCAGAAATGTTTGAAGCTACTGACTGAATGAAAGGAGCTGGCATCTCACTCTCTTTGAATCTTCTTTATCATGCTAGGATTAACAGGAAAAAGCTAAAAATTTCAGAATTGCACCGTGCAATGTGGAGATATTACTGTTTGTGCATTTACAATATTCATTGATTTTTGCCATTGAAAAACATGTTTTTCATATACCAGAAATGTTTGAAGCTACTGACTGAATGAAAGGAGCTGGCATCTCACTCTCTTTGAATCTTCTTTATCATGCTAGGATTAGCAGGAAAAAGCAAAAAATTTCAGAATTGCACCTTGCAATGTGGAGATATTACTGTTTGTGCATTTACAATATTCATTGATTTTTGCCATTGAAAAACATGTTTTTCATATACCAGAAATGTTTGAAGCTACTGACTGAATGAAAGGAGCTGGCATCTCACTCTCTTTGAATCTTCTTTATCATGCTAGGATTAGCAGGAAAAAGCAAAAAATTTCAGAATTGCACCTTGCAATGTGGAGATATTACTGTTTGTGCATTTACAATATTCATTGATTTTTGCCATTGAAAAACATGTTTTTCATATACCAGAAATGTTTGAAGCTACTGACTGAATGAAAGGAGCTGGCATCTCACTCTCTTTGAATCTTCTTTATCATGCTAGGATTAGCAGGAAAAAGCAAAAAATTTCAGAATTGCACCTTGCAATGTGGAGATATTACTGTTTGTGCATTTACAATATTCATTGATTTTTGCCATTGAAAAACATGTTTTTCATATACCAGAAATGTTTGAAGCTACTGACTGAATGAAAGGAGCTGGCATCTCACTCTCTTTGTTTTACCATATTTTTTTATTTTTAATAAACAATTTAACAGGGGAAAAACAAACGTAGCATAAAAGTAGTGACAAAAGAATATTCATAATAAGGGAAAAATTCTGAGGGAAGGGAAAGGGAAAGGGAACAAACGGGAATGGATAATCAGGAAAGATGGGAGAAATTTGTTCGTCAAATAGTATATACGATAATACAGAAATTTGAACACTTTAAACACACATTACTATCATTAGCAAAAATTAAACATATTAATGAGCTAAACACGACACACATTAAGATGTTCCAGCGTTATGAGAGGGTTGAGGGAATTTAGTGAGCCAAATATCCCACTTCCTAGAGAATTTAAGTAAATTATTGTTGATAAGGGCAAATCTGAGTTCAAATATTCTATGGAGATTCATCTTATCAACTAAGTCCTCCAAAGTGGGGACATGTGACTTTCTCCAATAAAAAGCCAATGCGTTCTTACACACTGAAAATAAGTGAATCACCAAAGATCTTTCAAACGACTTATATGGTTCGAGATCTAAGCATAGTAAAGCCATTTGAGGGGTCAATACTACAGGTCTGCCTAAAAGGTCATCTACCAAAGAAGAGATCTGAGCCCATAGATTCCGGATTTTAGGGCAGCTCCAAAAGAGATGTAAAAGATCTCCCCTAAGGCCGCACTCCCTCCAACAAAGGGGAGAGTTGCTGGGCTTTATATGGTGAAGCCTGATTGGAGTGTAATACCATCTGGTTAGAATTTTGAAGTAAGCCTCTTGTAAGGGCATAGATATATTAGAGGCTTGAGAAAAAAGAACAGCACTCTCCCATTGATCGGATTGGAAATTGAGTTTTAGATCTTTTTCCCAGCGTATCATGTAGAGGTGTTTTTGGAAGGAAAGATCATTATTGAAGCTGTTATATATGTGTCTCAGGCTCCAAAAAATTTTGTGGGATGGGTTGCTTAACAGGTTCACCGAGGTTTCAGAAACAATAAGTTTACCAGAAGTAAATTCCAGAATAATGCTCTTTAAATGAGAGTATAAAAAGAAATCAGAAGAAGGTAAGTTGAATCTTTTTTTAAGAATTTGAAAAGGAATAAAGGCAGAAGCTTCATAGAAGTCTCCAATTTTCCTTAACCCTTTATTGTCCCACTGATCTGGAATGGAAGAGTTATACAGATCAGCAACAAAACCAATTGGAAAATTTTTGACAAAAGAAAACTTATCCATATCAGAATCTCTTAAGGGGCTCTTTTTCTTTCTTTTGGCGATTTTTTTCCAGGCGTCAATAATCGCCTGGAAAATAGGATGGGAAGAATCATGAGTGCACTGTTTAAAGAGATGCCTAAGTAACAGTTCACGTGGAGAAGAGCCATTATTTAAGAAGGTCTCCAGAGTCATCCAAGCCGGGGGACTGTCAGAATTAAACCAAGTACTGCTCTGTTTGATGAGGTTTGCCAAATAGTAAGCGGAAATATTAGGGTGACTCAGACCTCCGTTACATTTATTCTTGTACAATATATCTGCAGATATCCTCGCACGTTTATTACCCCAAACATAAGAATTGATCTGATTTTGAATTTTTTGAATAAAGATGTGAGAAATAGTTAAAGGTAAGTTGCGGAAAAAATATAAGATTTTAGGTAGAACAAACATCTTAATAGAGAGGACTCTACCCCACCATGACAAATCTCTCTTCAAAAAATCCATCAAATCTCCGCGGACGATGTCCTCAATCAGAACCAGGTTGTCAGAAATTGTTGAGTTAATAGTTTTACCAATACTGATCCCCAAATAAGTCAGATTGCGTTTAGCCAAACCGAAGGAAAATCTCGAGTGTAAAACCTCTCTCGTCTGGCGATCCAGATTAATGTTTAAAAGTTTAGACTTCTCATTATTGATCTTAAAATAAGAAATCTGAGAGAATAGTTCTAGAACCTTCGAAACTTCCGCAACCGAATTTACTGGGTCCAGCAAGGAAAGCATAACATCATCTGCAAAGAGGCCAATTTTAAATTCTCGAGATGGGGTAGAAATCCCCCTAATCTCAGTGTTTTCTCTAATCCTCTGTGCCAAAGGCTCCATAGCCAAGACAAAGAGAAGGGGGGAAAGTGGGCAACCCTGTCTGGTACCATTTGTTATAGGGATTGGGTTTGAGAGATAATTGTTAACATAAATTTTTGCTTGGGGGTTAGAATAGAGGGCCATAATTGAAGAGAGAAATTTGTTGTCAAAACCGAATTTAATAAGGGTGAGTTTAAGGTATAGCCAATTTAACCTGTCGAACGCTTTTTCAGCGTCTAAAGCAAGCAGTGAAGTTGGGAGTTTCGACGTATTTATCACCTTAATAATATTCAGAAGTCTTCTAGAGCCATCAGTTGCTTGCCTCCCACCAACGAAGCCAATCTGATCGTCGTTGATGAGAGATGGAAGAATAGTCGATAAACGATTGGCCAGAATTTTCGAATATATCTTAATGTCAGTGTTAATTAGCGAAATGGGCCTATAATTTTTAACATTATCTCTCTCATCCCTAGACTTGGGTATTAGGGTAATGGTGGCTTCCAGCATTTCTGAGGGGAAGGAGCTTATTGAGGAAGCATGATTGAAAATTTTCGTGAGAGGGGAAGAAAGTAGGTCGCAAAAAGTTTTATAATACTCATTGATGAACCCATCTGGACCCGGAGCCTTGAAGTCTTTAAGTTGCTTTATTGTATTAATAATTTCAAGGTTAGAAAAAGGCTTATTCAATGACTCGTGATCCAGAGGGCTCAATTTCGGTAGGTTAATGGAGGATAAAAATTTGTTGATTGCGTCTGGGTGAGGATGGGGAATTAGAGGATCAGTTTTGATGTTGTAGAGTTTTTTGTAAAAGTCTGCAAACTGGTTCACTATATCTTTAGGGTGGCAAAACGTTATTCCGCTATTGTTTTTTATTTTATCTATTCTATTAATCGCTCTTTTACATTTAACTAGGCGAGCCATAAAGCGGGTAGGTTTATTTAGAGCCGCATAGTAATTAAATTTTGATTTCCGAATAATCGCATCATAGGAGGAAGAAATTTCTGATTTTAGCTCTACCCTTAAATTTGAGAGCTCTTTTTGAATTATTGGGGAAGGGGAAGGAAGATTTATTTGTTCTAGTTCTTTTTCCCTAATCAGTTTTTGAAGAGAATTAATTTTTGTTCTTTTTCCTTTTTTTTCAGATGAGGATATCTGCATTAGTACACCACGAAGGACAGCCTTGTGAGCGCACCAGCTGGAGAAGGGATTAGATAAATCTGGGGTATCGTTCTCCCTAAAATAATCAGAAATAGCTTTTTCAATAATTTTTTTGTTTTTGGGGTTATGAATAAGTGAAGATCTACATTTCCAAAGAAATCCATTTTTAATAAGAGGACCAATATGAATTTCACATGACGTAGGGGCATGATCTGATAGAGACCTAAGGCCTATAGATACGCTAGAGAATTTGGGTAAAGAAAAAACGTCAGTTATTATTAAGTCAATTCTAGAGGCCGTTTGGTGCGCATCCGAAAAATGGGAGAATTCTTTGGAGGTAGTTTGCAGACATCTAAATGTATCAAATAATTCATTTTTATAAAGCCAATTATTTAGCGTCGGGTATAAATGACGGCTGGGGGAGGAAGAGTCCATATGCCCGTCCGGGACCATGTTGAAGTCTCCCAAAAAAATCAATTCGCCTCTCCTAACCTCTTCAACCTTTCTAAAAACCTTGTTCAAAAAGGGTATTTGCTTTTTATTTGGGGCGTATAGGTTAACAACAGTGCACTCATGATTATTCAGTTTACAGAGCAATATATGGAACCTTCCATTGACATCTTTATGCTGATCTAAAAACTCAAATGGGACAGAATCTCTGATCACTGTAGCTACACCGGCTTTTTTCCGGTCGCTAGTGGATTCAAATATATGAGGGTAGCGTTTGTGGGTGAAGGTAGGGTGTTTTCCCTCGGCAAACCTTGTCTCCTGAAGACACGCAACATCAGCACCAAGATGACCCAATTCCTTCCAAAGGGAGAATCTCTTATTGGGACTGTTTAGGCCTCTTACATTATAGGTGATGATCTTGATAGGCATAGGTAAATTAATAATCAAAGTAAGTCAAAAGGAGAGGGGTCAGTTGGTCCAACAAATTCCCAAAAAATAAAAATCAACCGACAATCAAAGCTGGAATACAATATCTCTAATATTAATTCAAAGATAGTAATAACAATAACCAAATATTCAAAGAAAAAGAAAAAAAAAAACGAATCAAAAAATCTGAGGGAACCTTCACCGTAAAGGTTCTCCCTCAGATTGGGGGGAAAATAATGTGGACAAACCATGAGGGCCAAATGAAAAGAGGAATGATAAATTTAGTATGCATGTTAGGTGAGGTGGTAGAATGAGTTTATTTTTAAAGAGGGCTCCCGAGGGAGTAGTGTTTCTCGTTTCAGCGGTGGGGAGCCTTTCTAACTTTATAGGGAATGTCCTTTATAAAATCAAAAAATTTAGGGCCTTCATCAGGATCTGTAAGAGTGAATGTTTTCCCGTTAAAGAAAATCAGCAACTTTACTGGAAAGCCCCACCTATACGGGATATTCATATCCCTCAGTCTATCTGTGGTCAATTTGTATGACCTTCTCATATCCATGGTTTCTTTGGAAAAATCTGAGAAGATTTTTAGGTGCGAGAAAGGCTCTGGAAAAGTCCTGTTTTCCCTAATATAGTTCAAGATTTTCTCTTTGGTCGAGAAAAAATGTAACCTAGCTATTACATCCCTAGGAAGATCCGAGGAGATGGAGGTAGGACGAAATAAGCGATGGGCCCTATCAATGATAAGATCCTGCTCAGAAAGGGATGGGATTGTCTTGTGAAATAAGTCTTTGACAAAAGCCGAGATATCTGAGGGAGAAACATCCTCAGATATGCCTCTAATCTTCAAGTTATTTCTTCTACTTCTATCCTCCAAATCCGCAACTTTTAATCTGAGTTTTTTAAGCTCAGATTTAATTTCTAGATTATCAGAAGAGACAGACTCTACCCTTCCCTCCACCGTTTCAAGTCTTTTAGTGTTTTCCTCCAATTTAAGACCAAAAGCTTCCAAAGTAGATTTCATGGTATCCACCTGTTTCTCGAAGCCCAGTTTCATATTTCTGTCAATCGTCTTTAAAAGATTGTCCAGATATGAACCAAGGTCGGTATTACCCAAATCTTGAGAAATAGTCATTTTGACCGGGACACTAGGCGTAGGATCAGAGGATGAAGGGGAAAAGTCCTTTTTAGCACGTCTCTTATCTGGACTAGGATTGGGAGATGTGTCTGAGGATTCCTCCCCCGAACTCGTGGCCAGTGAAGAATATTTGTTGCCCCAGTCTCCTGGGTCCCTTCTCTTTGATGAGATGGAAATATCCATCTCTTCCACTTTTTTTTCCTTAACTACTGTAGAAGGGGCAGATTTAGCATCAGGAGTTCTCTGTGGTTTTGGAGATAATAGACTTTTAGAAAATTCTTTGGTGGGAGAGCTTACTTTAGAACTCTGTCTGTCTTCCGGATTTCTATGAGGTGATCTGGACTTAAGTGGACTAATAGTATTGACAGCATCTTCTGATGGATTTGAAAATGAAAAGCGTTGGGAGGACTTTGTTCTTACCACACTAGATTTAAGGGGAGCTTCCAAAGACTTTTGGGTATTTTTTTTATTAGCCGCCATTATAAAATATCAAAACTATGAGTGTATATATATAGAAAAAATATAAAATGACACTAGAAATAATTGACCTGAAGAGTGGACAAAAGACTTTAGAGTTGCAAAATGACTAGGAACAATGACTAGAAGAAATTTGCATTAAACAAATATCATTCCAACAAGAAGCAATCAATACCCTTAAAAACTGCAGAAATATGTACCCCCTAGAATGCAATCCTTTAAATGTAAATCACAGTCCAAAGTATCAAAAAAAATAATGAAAATTGACCTGAGAGATAAAAATAAAAGGCACATATAGTTCTGAACAGGAACTAATTATTATGGAGATCAGCAGTTCTGTAGAGTTCCATAAGCACCAACTGTAATATATATACCAAGTAACGTGGTCACAGTATATATATATGGGGGCAGAAGCAGTTCCACTTAACCCTTCCCTCCCCCTCAGGGTCAAATTCAGTGTTCAAGTTTCTGTCACACTGTTTATTAGCTGTTAGACCTTTTTATATGTGCTGATATAAAATCAGCACCTTGGACAGCGGAGCAGAGCGGCACTGCAGCAGGGGGCGGGAGATTCAAATGAACCAGCTGGAGAAAGATGCCGGTGGCAGGTGGGATCACTGCAGCGCTGTGATATGAGGGGACAGGCAGTCAATGGTAGTCTGTGGGGACCCGACACTAGAGGCACACAGCTGACAGTACGGCGCAGCGGGCAGAAGAAGGGAGCGGACCGTGGATGCCGGCGGTGTCTGTCAGCTGGGAGCCGGGAGATTCAAACAGTCCTGCAGTCAGAGGAGGGGGGAGCCACTACCAAGGGAACAGCCCTCGGATCTTGGTCACAGCTTGACAGCAGAGGGGGACACGGGCCGTGACAACCGGTGTTGCCTGTCAGCCAGAGGACAACGAGTGCAGCGGCCCCACAGCAGAGGGGCAAACACCCCACCACCGGAACAGCCCCGGGATCGCGGAGATCAGGCTTCAGAGGAGGGAGAGACCGGCCGAGAACATCAGCGGTGTCTGACAGTTGGGGTTGGATTAGGACAAAGCGGCCTCCCAGCAGCAGGGTAGGGATATCGCCGCTACTATATCAGCCCTGGAGTCACGGGGAGACCGATCACCGACATCAGCGGCACCCGGGCACAGTAAAAGGAGCGGAGCGGACAGCTCCTGAACAGAGGAGGGGGCACCGCCACCCTGGGAACAGCGCCGCTATGCAGAGAACAGCCACACAGGAGAGGAAGGAGCCGAGACACAGGTACCAGCGGTGGCAGTCAGCTGAAGGGGGGAGAAAGGCACAGCGGCCTCTCAGCAGCAGAAGAAGGGGACATCGCTGCCACCAGAGCAGCCCCGGGATCACGGACAACGGACCTTTAAAGACCCGGTAAGAGCCCTGGCGTCAGCCTGGGCTTATCTACCTTAACTTGATGGGTGCAGGCCGCTCCGTCTCCCGGTCTCCGCGTCGTTTGGGCTTGGGGTCCCGGTCTTCAGCTGGTGTCAGAAGTCTTGTCCCCAAAGTCCTGTAGAGGCAAGGAGGCTTGATCCAAAGGAGCAGTGCTGTCAAAGACTCTGAGGTCCGCGATCTATCCTGCACAACGCCGGCCGGTATTTTCAGTTCAGGAGTCCTGTCACCGGTCGCAGCTGGTAGTGGGGTGGCTAGCAGGCAGGGACAGCTTGCAGGCTGGCGGTCCGGTTCAGTGGGGTTGTTTTCGGGGGTGCAGGGTCCCGTGGGTCTAGTTAGAACTCAGTCTATCTTTCTTCCCAGCACAGGTAGCAGAAGCTGGGGTACAGAGCCGGCTTGTCCCGTAGTCGCCGTCACCTCACAGCAGCAGAGCCGCGCGACTCACCGATAGAATGAATGAGAGGAGCCTGTCAGCACAGGGGTCAATTCCAGGACTCAACTGTGTCCCTCCACAGCTTCAAGGTAGGATCTGGTTATTTTGCAGGGGATCGCTTACCCTATAGAAGAGGTCTGTAGGTAGTGTCCGGTGACTGATCCCTCTCAGTAGGGCTTTTCCCGGTGTCGGGTCAGAGTATGCTTTAGGCTTTAAAGGCTCCGTGCCGCCGGCTTCAAAATAAAAATCCACTGCAATCTGTTAAATAACACCCGATGAGCGGTGTTCCGAGGCCTGGAGAAAGGGAGTAGTGAGGGTCCCTTTGCAGAGACACACAAACCTGCAAGCCTGCAGGTCTGTGTCACAATAGCCACGACTGGAATGAAATCAAGGACGCATCTCACTGCTTCCAAATGAAATATCTCTTGGAATAACGGGTCAAGGAGAGTCTTTTTAGTATCCGGATGATCCTTAGGCTTTAAGAAGTTTGTCCATGCAAAAATTGAGTGAATAAATCCTCTTAAGTTGCTTTTATCGTCGCTTTGTAGTTTTAGCCCTCATGGAGCTCAGACCTATGCTGCCATCCTGGTCTGTGCCTAAGCCACGCCCCCCCCATCTCACTCTCTTTGAATCTTCTTTATCATGCTAGGATTAACAGGAAAAAGCTAAAAATTTCAGAATTGCACCGTGCAATGTGGAGATATTACTGTTTGTGCATTTACAATATTCATTGATTTTTGCCATTGAAAAACATGTTTTTCATATACCAGAAATGTTTGAAGCTACTGACTGAATGAAAGGAGCTGGCATCTCACTCTCTTTGAATCTTCTTTATCATGCTAGGATTAGCAGGAAAAAGCAAAAAATTTCAGAATTGCACCTTGCAATGTGGAGATATTACTGTTTGTGCATTTACAATATTCATTGATTTTTGCCATTGAAAAACATGTTTTTCATATACCAGAAATGTTTGAAGCTACTGACTGAATGAAAGGAGCTGGCATCTCACTCTCTTTGAATCTTCTTTATCATGCTAGGATTAACAGGAAAAAGCAAAAAATTTCAGAATTGCACCTTGCAATGTGGAGATATTACTGTTTGTGCATTTACAATATTCATTGATTTTTGCCATTGAAAAACATGTTTTTCATATACCAGAAATGTTTGAAGCTACTGACTGAATGAAAGGAGCTGGCATCTCACTCTCTTTGAATCTTCTTTATCATGCTAGGATTAACAGGAAAAAGCTAAAAATTTCAGAATTGCACCGTGCAATGTGGAGATATTACTGTTTGTGCATTTGCAATATTCATTGATTTTTGCCATTGAAAAACATGTTTTTCATATACCAGAAATGTTTGAAGCTACTGACTGAATGAAAGGAGCTGGCATCTCACTCTCTTTGAATCTTCTTTATCATGCTAGGATTAGCAGGAAAAAGCAAAAAATTTCAGAATTGCACCTTGCAATGTGGAGATATTACTGTTTGTGCATTTACAATATTCATTGATTTTTGCCATTGAAAAACATGTTTTTCATATACCAGAAATGTTTGAAGCTACTGACTGAATGAAAGGAGCTGGCATCTCACTCTCTTTGAATCTTCTTTATCATGCTAGGATTAGCAGGAAAAAGCAAAAAATTTCAGAATTGCACCTTGCAATGTGGAGATATTACTGTTTGTGCATTTACAATATTCATTGATTTTTGCCATTGAAAAACATGTTTTTCATATACCAGAAATGTTTGAAGCTACTGACTGAATGAAAGGAGCTGGCATCTCACTCTCTTTGAATCTTCTTTATCATGCTAGGATTAACAGGAAAAAGCAAAAAATTTCAGAATTGCACCTTGCAATGTGGAGATATTACTGTTTGTGCATTTACAATATTCATTGATTTTTGCCATTGAAAAACATGTTTTTCATATACCAGAAATGTTTGAAGCTACTGACTGAATGAAAGGAGCTGGCATCTCACTCTCTTTGAATCTTCTTTATCATGCTAGGATTAACAGGAAAAAGCTAAAAATTTCAGAATTGCACCGTGCAATGTGGAGATATTACTGTTTGTGCATTTACAATATTCATTGATTTTTGCCATTGAAAAACATGTTTTTCATATACCAGAAATGTTTGAAGCTACTGACTGAATGAAAGGAGCTGGCATCTCACTCTCTTTGAATCTTCTTTATCATGCTAGGATTAGCAGGAAAAAGCAAAAAATTTCAGAATTGCACCTTGCAATGTGGAGATATTACTGTTTGTGCATTTACAATATTCATTGATTTTTGCCATTGAAAAACATGTTTTTCATATACCAGAAATGTTTGAAGCTACTGACTGAATGAAAGGAGCTGGCATCTCACTCTCTTTGAATCTTCTTTATCATGCTAGGATTAACAGGAAAAAGCTAAAAATTTCAGAATTGCACCGTGCAATGTGGAGATATTACTGTTTGTGCATTTACAATATTCATTGATTTTTGCCATTGAAAAACATGTTTTTCATATACCAGAAATGTTTGAAGCTACTGACTGAATGAAAGGAGCTGGCATCTCACTCTCTTTGAATCTTCTTTATCATGCTAGGATTAGCAGGAAAAAGCAAAAAATTTCAGAATTGCACCTTGCAATGTGGAGATATTACTGTTTGTGCATTTACAATATTCATTGATTTTTGCCATTGAAAAACATGTTTTTCATATACCAGAAATGTTTGAAGCTACTGACTGAATGAAAGGAGCTGGCATCTCACTCTCTTTGAATCTTCTTTATCATGCTAGGATTAACAGGAAAAAGCTAAAAATTTCAGAATTGCACCGTGCAATGTGGAGATATTACTGTTTGTGCATTTACAATATTCATTGATTTTTGCCATTGAAAAACATGTTTTTCATATACCAGAAATGTTTGAAGCTACTGACTGAATGAAAGGAGCTGGCATCTCACTCTGAATCTTCTTTATCATGCTAGGATTAGCAGGAAAAAGCAAAAAATTTCAGAATTGCACCTTGCAATGTGGAGATATTACTGTTTGTGCATTTACAATATTCATTGATTTTTGCCATTGAAAAACATGTTTTTCATATACCAGAAATGTTTGAAGCTACTGACTGAATGAAAGGAGCTGGCATCTCACTCTCTTTGAATCTTCTTTATCATGCTAGGATTAACAGGAAAAAGCAAAAAATTTCAGAATTGCACCTTGCAATGTGGAGATATTACTGTTTGTGCATTTACAATATTCATTGATTTTTGCCATTGAAAAACATGTTTTTCATATACCAGAAATGTTTGAAGCTACTGACTGAATGAAAGGAGCTGGCATCTCACTCTCTTTGAATCTTCTTTATCATGCTAGGATTAACAGGAAAAAGCTAAAAATTTCAGAATTGCACCGTGCAATGTGGAGATATTACTGTTTGTGCATTTACAATATTCATTGATTTTTGCCATTGAAAAACATGTTTTTCATATACCAGAAATGTTTGAAGCTACTGACTGAATGAAAGGAGCTGGCATCTCACTCTCTTTGAATATTCTTTATCATGCTAGGATTAGCAGGAAAAAGCAAAAAATTTCAGAATTGCACCTTGCAATGTGGAGATATTACTGTTTGTGCATTTACAATATTCATTGATTTTTGCCATTGAAAAACATGTTTTTCATATACCAGAAATGTTTGAAGCTACTGACTGAATGAAAGGAGCTGGCATCTCACTCCCTTTGAATCTTCTTTATCATGCTAGGATTAACAGGAAAAAGCAAAAAATTTCAGAATTGCACCTTGCAATGTGGAGATATTACTGTTTGTGCATTTACAATATTCATTGATTTTTGCCATTGAAAAACATGTTTTTCATATACCAGAAATGTTTGAAGCTACTGACTGAATGAAAGGAGCTGGCATCTCACTCTCTTTGAATCTTCTTTATCATGCTAGGATTAGCAGGTAAAAACAAAAAATTTCAGAATTGCACCTTGCAATGTGGAGATATTACTGTTTGTGCATTTACAATATTCATTGATTTTTGCCATTGAAAAACATGTTTTTCATATACCAGAAATGTTTGAAGCTACTGACTGAATGAAAGGAGCTGGCATCTCACTCTCTTTCAATCTTCTTTATCATGCTAGGATTAACAGGAAAAAGCTAAAAATTTCAGAATTGCACCGTGCAATGTGGAGATATTACTGTTTGTGCATTTACAATATTCATTGATTTTTGCCATTGAAAAACATGTTTTTCATATACCAGAAATGTTTGAAGCTACTGACTGAATGAAAGGAGCTGGCATCTCACTCTCTTTGAATCTTCTTTATCATGCTAGGATTAGCAGGAAAAAGCAAAAAAATTCAGAATTGCACCTTGCAATGTGGAGATATTACTGTTTGTGCATTTACAATATTCATTGATTTTTGCCATTGAAAAACGTTTTTCATATACCAGAAATGTTTGAAGCTACTGACTGAATGAAAGGAGCTGGCATCTCACTCTCTTTGAATCTTCTTTATCATGCTAGGATTAACAGGAAAAAGCTAAAAATTTCAGAATTGCACCGTGCAATGTGGAGATATTACTGTTTGTGCATTTACAATATTCATTGATTTTTGCCATTGAAAAACATGTTTTTCATATACCAGAAATGTTTGAAGCTACTGACTGAATGAAAGGAGCTGGCATCTCACTCTCTTTGAATCTTCTTTATCATGCTAGGATTAGCAGGAAAAAGCAAAAAATTTCAGAATTGCACCTTGCAATGTGGAGATATTACTGTTTGTGCATTTACAATATTCATTGATTTTTGCCATTGAAAAACATGTTTTTCATATACCAGAAATGTTTGAAGCTACTGACTGAATGAAAGGAGCTGGCATCTCACTCTCTTTGAATCTTCTTTATCATGCTAGGATTAACAGGAAAAAGCAAAAAATTTCAGAATTGCACCTTGCAATGTGGAGATATTACTGTTTGTGCATTTACAATATTCATTGATTTTTGCCATTGAAAAACATGTTTTTCATATACCAGAAATGTTTGAAGCTACTGACTGAATGAAAGGAGCTGGCATCTCACTCTCTTTGAATCTTTATCATGCTAGGATTAACAGGAAAAAGCAAAAAATTTCAGAATTGCACCTTGCAATGTGGAGATATTACTGTTTGTGCATTTACAATATTCATTGATTTTTGCCATTGAAAAACATGTTTTTCATATACCAGAAATGTTTGAAGCTACTGACTGAATGAAAGGAGCTGGCATCTCACTCTCTTTGAATCTTCTTTATCATGCTAGGATTAGCAGGAAAAAGCAAAAAATTTCAGAATTGCACCTTGCAATGTGGAGATATTACTGTTTGTGCATTTACAATATTCATTGATTTTTGCCATTGAAAAACATGTTTTTCATATACCAGAAATGTTTGAAGCTACTGACTGAATGAAAGGAGCTGGCATCTCACTCTCTTTGAATCTTCTTTATCATGCTAGGATTAACAGGAAAAAGCTAAAAATTTCAGAATTGCACCGTGCAATGTGGAGATATTACTGTTTGTGCATTTACAATATTCATTGATTTTTGCCATTGAAAAACATGTTTTTCATATACCAGAAATGTTTGAAGCTACTGACTGAATGAAAGGAGCTGGCATCTCACTCTCTTTGAATCTTCTTTATCATGCTAGGATTAGCAGGAAAAAGCAAAAAATTTCAGAATTGCACCTTGCAATGTGGAGATATTACTGTTTGTGCATTTACAATATTCATTGATTTTTGCCATTGAAAAACATGTTTTTCATATACCAGAAATGTTTGAAGCTACTGACTGAATGAAAGGAGCTGGCATCTCACTCTCTTTGAATCTTCTTTATCATGCTAGGATTAACAGGAAAAAGCAAAAAATTTCAGAATTGCACCTTGCAATGTGGAGATATTACTGTTTGTGCATTTACAATATTCATTGATTTTTGCCATTGAAAAACATGTTTTTCATATACCAGAAATGTTTGAAGCTACTGACTGAATGAAAGGAGCTGGCATCTCACTCTCTTTGAATCTTCTTTATCATGCTAGGATTAACAGGAAAAAGCAAAAAATTTCAGAATTGCACCTTGCAATGTGGAGATATTACTGTTTGTGCATTTACAATATTCATTGATTTTTGCCATTGAAAAACATGTTTTTCATATACCAGAAATGTTTGAAGCTACTGACTGAATGAAAGGAGCTGGCATCTCACTCTCTTTGAATCTTCTTTATCATGCTAGGATTAGCAGGAAAAAGCAAAAAATTTCAGAATTGCACCTTGCAATGTGGAGATATTACTGTTTGTGCATTTACAATATTCATTGATTTTTGCCATTGAAAAACATGTTTTTCATATACCAGAAATGTTTGAAGCTACTGACTGAATGAAAGGAGCTGGCATCTCACTCTCTTTGAATCTTCTTTATCATGCTAGGATTAACAGGAAAAAGCTAAAAATTTCAGAATTGCACCGTGCAATGTGGAGATATTACTGTTTGTGCATTTACAATATTCATTGATTTTTGCCATTGAAAAACATGTTTTTCATATACCAGAAATGTTTGAAGCTACTGACTGAATGAAAGGAGCTGGCATCTCACTCTCTTTGAATCTTCTTTATCATGCTAGGATTAACAGGAAAAAGCAAAAAATTTCAGAATTGCACCTTGCAATGTGGAGATATTACTGTTTGTGCATTTACAATATTCATTGATTTTTGCCATTGAAAAACATGTTTTTCATATACCAGAAATGTTTGAAGCTACTGACTGAATGAAAGGAGCTGGCATCTCACTCTCTTTGAATCTTCTTTATCATGCTAGGATTAACAGGAAAAAGCAAAAAATTTCAGAATTGCACCTTGCAATGTGGAGATATTACTGTTTGTGCATTTACAATATTCATTGATTTTTGCCATTGAAAAACATGTTTTTCATATACCAGAAATGTTTGAAGCTACTGACTGAATGAAAGGAGCTGGCATCTCACTCTCTTTGAATCTTCTTTATCATGCTAGGATTAGCAGGAAAAAGCAAAAAATTTCAGAATTGCACCTTGCAATGTGGAGATATTACTGTTTGTGCATTTACAATATTCATTGATTTTTGCCATTGAAAAACATGTTTTTCATATACCAGAAATGTTTGAAGCTACTGACTGAATGAAAGGAGCTGGCATCTCACTCTCTTTGAATCTTCTTTATCATGCTAGGATTAACAGGAAAAAGCTAAAAATTTCAGAATTGCACCGTGCAATGTGGAGATATTACTGTTTGTGCATTTACAATATTCATTGATTTTTGCCATTGAAAAACATGTTTTTCATATACCAGAAATGTTTGAAGCTACTGACTGAATGAAAGGAGCTGGCATCTCACTCTCTTTGAATCTTCTTTATCATGCTAGGATTAGCAGGAAGAAGCAAAAAATTTCAGAATTGCACCTTGCAATGTGGAGATATTACTGTTTGTGCATTTACAATATTCATTGATTTTTGCCATTGAAAAACGTTTTTCATATACCAGAAATGTTTGAAGCTACTGACTGAATGAAAGGAGCTGGCATCTCACTCTCTTTGAATCTTCTTTATCATGCTAGGATTAACAGGAAAAAGCTAAAAATTTCAGAATTGCACCTTGCAATGTGGAGATATTACTGTTTGTGCATTTACAATATTCATTGATTTTTGCCATTGAAAAACATGTTTTTCATATACCAGAAATGTTTGAAGCTACTGACTGAATGCAAGGAGCTGGCATCTCACTCTCTTTGAATCTTCTTTATCATGCTAGGATTAACAGGAAAAAGCTAAAAATTTCAGAATTGCACCGTGCAATGTGGAGATATTACTGTTTGTGCATTTACAATATTCATTGATTTTTGCCATTGAAAAACATGTTTTTCATATACCAGAAATGTTTGAAGCTACTGACTGAATGAAAGGAGCTGGCATCTCACTCTCTTTGAATCTTCTTTATCATGCTAGGATTAGCAGGAAAAAGCAAAAAATTTCAGAATTGCACCTTGCAATGTGGAGATATTACTGTTTGTGCATTTACAATATTCATTGATTTTTGCCATTGAAAAACATGTTTTTCATATACCAGAAATGTTTGAAGCTACTGACTGAATGAAAGGAGCTGGCATCTCACTCTCTTTGAATCTTCTTTATCATGCTAGGATTAACAGGAAAAAGCAAAAAATTTCAGAATTGCACCTTGCAATGTGGAGATATTACTGTTTGTGCATTTACAATATTCATTGATTTTTGCCATTGAAAAACATGTTTTTCATATACCAGAAATGTTTGAAGCTACTGACTGAATGAAAGGAGCTGGCATCTCACTCTCTTTGAATCTTCTTTATCATGCTAGGATTAACAGGAAAAAGCTAAAAATTTCAGAATTGCACCGTGCAATGTGGAGATATTACTGTTTGTGCATTTACAATATTCATTGATTTTTGCCATTGAAAAACATGTTTTTCATATACCAGAAATGTTTGAAGCTACTGACTGAATGAAAGGAGCTGGCATCTCACTCTCTTTGAATCTTCTTTATCATGCTAGGATTAGCAGGAAAAAGCAAAAAATTTCAGAATTGCACCTTGCAATGTGGAGATATTACTGTTTGTGCATTTACAATATTCATTGATTTTTCCATTGAAAAACATGTTTTTCATATACCAGAAATGTTTGAAGCTACTGACTGAATGAAAGGAGCTGGCATCTCACTCTCTTTGAATCTTCTTTATCATGCTAGGATTAACAGGAAAAAGCTAAAAATTTCAGAATTGCACCGTGCAATGTGGAGATATTACTGTTTGTGCATTTACAATATTCATTGATTTTTGCCATTGAAAAACATGTTTTTCATATACCAGAAATGTTTGAAGCTACTGACTGAATGAAAGGAGCTGGCATCTCACTCTCTTTGAATCTTCTTTATCATGCTAGGATTAGCAGGAAAAAGCAAAAAATTTCAGAATTGCACCTTGCAATGTGGAGATATTACTGTTTGTGCATTTACAATATTCATTGATTTTTGCCATTGAAAAACATGTTTTTCATATACCAGAAATGTTTGAAGCTACTGACTGAATGAAAGGAGCTGGCATCTCACTCTCTTTGAATCTTCTTTATCATGCTAGGATTAACAGGAAAAAGCAAAAAATTTCAGAATTGCACCGTGCAATGTGGAGATATTACTGTTTGTGCATTTACAATATTCATTGATTTTTGCCATTGAAAAACATGTTTTTCATATACCAGAAATGTTTGAAGCTACTGACTGAATGAAAGGAGCTGGCATCTCACTCTCTTTGAATCTTCTTTATCATGCTAGGATTAGCAGGAAAAAGCAAAAAATTTCAGAATTGCACCTTGCAATGTGGAGATATTACTGTTTGTGCATTTACAATATTCATTGATTTTTGCCATTGAAAAACATGTTTTTCATATACCAGAAATGTTTGAAGCTACTGACTGAATGAAAGGAGCTGGCATCTCACTCTCTTTGAATCTTCTTTATCATGCTAGGATTAACAGGAAAAAGCAAAAAATTTCAGAATTGCACCTTGCAATGTGGAGATATTACTGTTTGTGCATTTACAATATTCATTGATTTTTGCCATTGAAAAACATGTTTTTCATATACCAGAAATGTTTGAAGCTACTGACTGAATGAAAGGAGCTGGCATCTCACTCTCTTTGAATCTTCTTTATCATGCTAGGATTAGCAGGAAAAAGCAAAAAATTTCAGAATTGCACCTTGCAATGTGGAGATATTACTGTTTGTGCATTTACAATATTCATTGATTTTTGCCATTGAAAAACATGTTTTTCATATACCAGAAATGTTTGAAGCTACTGACTGAATGAAAGGAGCTGGCATCTCACTCTCTTTGAATCTTCTTTATCATGCTAGGATTAACAGGAAAAAGCAAAAAATTTCAGAATTGCACCTTGCAATGTGGAGATATTACTGTTTGTGCATTTACAATATTCATTGATTTTTGCCATTGAAAAACATGTTTTTCATATACCAGAAATGTTTGAAGCTACTGACTGAATGAAAGGAGCTGGCATCTCACTCTCTTTGAATCTTCTTTATCATGCTAGGATTAACAGGAAAAAGCTAAAAATTTCAGAATTGTACCGTGCAATGTTGAGATATTACTGTTTGTGCATTTACAATATTCATTGATTTTTGCCATTGAAAAACATGTTTTTCATATACCAGAAATGTTTGAAGCTACTGACTGAATGAAAGGAGCTGGCATCTCACTCTCTTTGAATCTTCTTTATCATGCTAGGATTAGCAGGAAAAAGCAAAAAATTTCAGAATTGCACCTTGCAATGTGGAGATATTACTGTTTGTGCATTTACAATATTCATTGATTTTTGCCATTGAAAAACATGTTTTTCATATACCAGAAATGTTTGAAGCTACTGACTGAATGAAAGGAGCTGGCATCTCACTCTCTTTGAATCTTCTTTATCATGCTAGGATTAACAGGAAAAAGCTAAAAATTTCAGAATTGCACCGCGCAATGTGGAGATATTACTGTTTGTGCATTTACAATATTCATTGATTTTTGCCATTGAAAAACATGTTTTTCATATACCAGAAATGTTTGAAGCTACTGACTGAATGAAAGGAGCTGGCATCTCACTCTCTTTGAATCTTTTTCATGCTAGGATTAGCAGGAAAAAGCAAAAAATTTCAGAATTGCACCTTGCAATGTGGAGATATTACTGTTTGTGCATTTACAATATTCATTGATTTTTGCCATTGAAAAACATGTTTTTCATATACCAGAAATGTTTGAAGCTACTGACTGAATGAAAGGAGCTGGCATCTCACTCTCTTTGAATCTTCTTTATCATGCTAGGATTAGCAGGAAAAAGCAAAAAATTTCAGAATTGCACCTTGCAATGTGGAGATATTACTGTTTGTGCATTTACAATATTCATTGATTTTTGCCATTGAAAAACATGTTTTTCATATACCAGAAATGTTTGAAGCTACTGACTGAATGAAAGGAGCTGGCATCTCACTCTCTTTGAATCTTCTTTATCATGCTAGGATTAGCAGGAAAAAGCAAAAAATTTCAGAATTGCACCTTGCAATGTGGAGATATTACTGTTTGTGCATTTACAATATTCATTGATTTTTGCCATTGAAAAACATGTTTTTCATATACCAGAAATGTTTGAAGCTACTGACTGAATGAAAGGAGCTGGCATCTCACTCTCTTTGAATCTTCTTTATCATGCTAGGATTAACAGGAAAAAGCTAAAAATTTCAGAATTGCACCGTGCAATGTGGAGATATTACTGTTTGTGCATTTACAATATTCATTGATTTTTGCCATTGAAAAACATGTTTTTCATATACCAGAAATGTTTGAAGCTACTGACTGAATGAAAGGAGCTGGCATCTCACTCTCTTTGAATCTTCTTTATCATGCTAGGATTAGCAGGAAAAAGCAAAAAATTTCAGAATTGCACCTTGCAATGTGGAGATATTACTGTTTGTGCATTTACAATATTCATTGATTTTTCCATTGAAAAACATGTTTTTCATATACCAGAAATGTTTGAAGCTACTGACTGAATGAAAGGAGCTGGCATCTCACTCTCTTTGAATCTTCTTTATCATGCTAGGATTAACAGGAAAAAGCTAAAAATTTCAGAATTGCACCGTGCAATGTGGAGATATTACTGTTTGTGCATTTACAATATTCATTGATTTTTGCCATTGAAAAACATGTTTTTCATATACCAGAAATGTTTGAAGCTACTGACTGAATGAAAGGAGCTGGCATCTCACTCTCTTTGAATCTTCTTTATCATGCTAGGATTAGCAGTAAAAAGCAAAAAATTTCAGAATTGCACCTTGCAATGTGGAGATATTACTGTTTGTGCATTTACAATATTCATTGATTTTTGCCATTGAAAAACATGTTTTTCATATACCAGAAATGTTTGAAGCTACTGACTGAATGAAAGGAGCTGGCATCTCACTCTCTTTGAATCTTCTTTATCATGCTAGGATTAACAGGAAAAAGCAAAAAATTTCAGAATTGCACCGTGCAATGTGGAGATATTACTGTTTGTGCATTTACAATATTCATTGATTTTTGCCATTGAAAAACATGTTTTTCATATACCAGAAATGTTTGAAGCTACTGACTGAATGAAAGGAGCTGGCATCTCACTCTCTTTGAATCTTCTTTATCATGCTAGGATTAGCAGGAAAAAGCAAAAAATTTCAGAATTGCACCTTGCAATGTGGAGATATTACTGTTTGTGCATTTACAATATTCATTGATTTTTGCCATTGAAAAACATGTTTTTCATATACCAGAAATGTTTGAAGCTACTGACTGAATGAAAGGAGCTGGCATCTCACTCTCTTTGAATCTTCTTTATCATGCTAGGATTAACAGGAAAAAGCAAAAAATTTCAGAATTGCACCTTGCAATGTGGAGATATTACTGTTTGTGCATTTACAATATTCATTGATTTTTGCCATTGAAAAACATGTTTTTCATATACCAGAAATGTTTGAAGCTACTGACTGAATGAAAGGAGCTGGCATCTCACTCTCTTTGAATCTTCTTTATCATGCTAGGATTAACAGGAAAAAGCTAAAAATTTCAGAATTGTACCGTGCAATGTTGAGATATTACTGTTTGTGCATTTACAATATTCATTGATTTTTGCCATTGAAAAACATGTTTTTCATATACCAGAAATGTTTGAAGCTACTGACTGAATGAAAGGAGCTGGCATCTCACTCTCTTTGAATCTTCTTTATCATGCTAGGATTAGCAGGAAAAAGCAAAAAATTTCAGAATTGCACCTTGCAATGTGGAGATATTACTGTTTGTGCATTTACAATATTCATTGATTTTTGCCATTGAAAAACATGTTTTTCATATACCAGAAATGTTTGAAGCTACTGACTGAATGAAAGGAGCTGGCATCTCACTCTCTTTGAATCTTCTTTATCATGCTAGGATTAACAGGAAAAAGCTAAAAATTTCAGAATTGCACCGCGCAATGTGGAGATATTACTGTTTGTGCATTTACAATATTCATTGATTTTTGCCATTGAAAAACATGTTTTTCATATACCAGAAATGTTTGAAGCTACTGACTGAATGAAAGGAGCTGGCATCTCACTCTCTTTGAATCTTTATCATGCTAGGATTAGCAGGAAAAAGCAAAAAATTTCAGAATTGCACCTTGCAATGTGGAGATATTACTGTTTGTGCATTTACAATATTCATTGATTTTTGCCATTGAAAAACATGTTTTTCATATACCAGAAATGTTTGAAGCTACTGACTGAATGAAAGGAGCTGGCATCTCACTCTCTTTGAATCTTCTTTATCATGCTAGGATTAGCAGGAAAAAGCAAAAAATTTCAGAATTGCACCTTGCAATGTGGAGATATTACTGTTTGTGCATTTACAATATTCATTGATTTTTGCCATTGAAAAACATGTTTTTCATATACCAGAAATGTTTGAAGCTACTGACTGAATGAAAGGAGCTGGCATCTCACTCTCTTTGAATCTTCTTTATCATGCTAGGATTAGCAGGAAAAAGCAAAAAATTTCAGAATTGCACCTTGCAATGTGGAGATATTACTGTTTGTGCATTTACAATATTCATTGATTTTTGCCATTGAAAAACATGTTTTTCATATACCAGAAATGTTTGAAGCTACTGACTGAATGAAAGGAGCTGGCATCTCACTCTCTTTGAATCTTCTTTATCATGCTAGGATTAACAGGAAAAAGCTAAAAATTTCAGAATTGCACCGTGCAATGTGGAGATATTACTGTTTGTGCATTTACAATATTCATTGATTTTTGCCATTGAAAAACATGTTTTTCATATACCAGAAATGTTTGAAGCTACTGACTGAATGAAAGGAGCTGGCATCTCACTCTCTTTGAATCTTCTTTATCATGCTAGGATTAGCAGGAAAAAGCAAAAAATTTCAGAATTGCACCTTGCAATGTGGAGATATTACTGTTTGTGCATTTACAATATTCATTGATTTTTGCCATTGAAAAACATGTTTTTCATATACCAGAAATGTTTGAAGCTACTGACTGAATGAAAGGAGCTGGCATCTCACTCTCTTTGAATCTTCTTTATCATGCTAGGATTAACAGGAAAAAGCAAAAAATTTCAGAATTGCACCTTGCAATGTGGAGATATTACTGTTTGTGCATTTACAATATTCATTGATTTTTGCCATTGAAAAACATGTTTTTCATATACCAGAAATGTTTGAAGCTACTGACTGAATGAAAGGAGCTGGCATCTCACTCTCTTTGAATCTTCTTTATCATGCTAGGATTAGCAGGAAAAAGCAAAAAATTTCAGAATTGCACCTTGCAATGTGGAGATATTACTGTTTGTGCATTTACAATATTCATTGATTTTTGCCATTGAAAAACATGTTTTTCATATACCAGAAATGTTTGAAGCTACTGACTGAATGAAAGGAGCTGGCATCTCACTCTCTTTGAATCTTCTTTATCATGCTAGGATTAACAGGAAAAAGCTAAAAATTTCAGAATTGCACCGTGCAATGTGGAGATATTACTGTTTGTGCATTTACAATATTCATTGATTTTTGCCATTGAAAAACATGTTTTTCATATACCAGAAATGTTTGAAGCTACTGACTGAATGAAAGGAGCTGGCATCTCACTCTCTTTGAATCTTCTTTATCATGCTAGGATTAGCAGGAAAAAGCAAAAAATTTCAGAATTGCACCTTGCAATGTGGAGATATTACTGTTTGTGCATTTACAATATTCATTGATTTTTGCCATTGAAAAACATGTTTTTCATATACCAGAAATGTTTGAAGCTACTGACTGAATGAAATTAGCTGGCATCTCACTCTTTGAATCTTCTTTATCATGATAGGATTAACAGGAAAAAGCTAAAAATTTCAGAATTGCACCGTGCAATGTGGAGATATTACTGTTTGTGCATTTACAATATTCATTGATTTTTGCCATTGAAAAACATGTTTTTCATATACCAGAAATGTTTGAAGCTACTGACTGAATGAAAGGAGCTGGCATCTCACTCTCTTTGAATCTTCTTTATCATGCTAGGATTAGCAGGAAAAAGCAAAAAATTTCAGAATTGCACCTTGCAATGTGGAGATATTACTGTTTGTGCATTTACAATATTCATTGATTTTTGCCATTGAAAAACATGTTTTTCATATACCAGAAATGTTTGAAGCTACTGACTGAATGAAAGGAGCTGGCATCTCACTCTCTTTGAATCTTCTTTATCATGCTAGGATTAGCAGGAAAAAGCAAAAAATTTCAGAATTGCACCTTGCAATGTGGAGATATTACTGTTTGTGCATTTACAATATTCATTGATTTTTGCCATTGAAAAACGTTTTTCATATACCAGAAATGTTTGAAGCTACTGACTGAATGAAAGGAGCTGGCATCTCACTCTCTTTGAATCTTCTTTATCATGCTAGGATTAACAGGAAAAAGCTAAAAATTTCAGAATTGCACCGTGCAATGTGGAGATATTACTGTTTGTGCATTTACAATATTCATTGATTTTTGCCATTGAAAAACATGTTTTTCATATACCAGAAATGTTTGAAGCTACTGACTGAATGAAAGGAGCTGGCATCTCACTCTCTTTGAATCTTCTTTATCATGCTAGGATTAGCAGGAAAAAGCAAAAAATTTCAGAATTGCACCTTGCAATGTGGAGATATTACTGTTTGTGCATTTACAATATTCATTGATTTTTGCCATTGAAAAACATGTTTTTCATATACCAGAAATGTTTGAAGCTACTGACTGAATGAAAGGAGCTGGCATCTCACTCTCTTTGAATCTTCTTTATCATGCTAGGATTAACAGGAAAAAGCAAAAAATTTCAGAATTGCACCTTGCAATGTGGAGATATTACTGTTTGTGCATTTACAATATTCATTGATTTTTGCCATTGAAAAACATGTTTTTCATATACCAGAAATGTTTGAAGCTACTGACTGAATGAAAGGAGCTGGCATCTCACTCTCTTTGAATCTTCTTTATCATGCTAGGATTAACAGGAAAAAGCAAAAAATTTCAGAATTGCACCTTGCAATGTGGAGATATTACTGTTTGTGCATTTACAATATTCATTGATTTTTGCCATTGAAAAACATGTTTTTCATATACCAGAAATGTTTGAAGCTACTGACTGAATGAAAGGAGCTGGCATCTCACTCTCTTTGAATCTTCTTTATCATGCTAGGATTAGCAGGAAAAAGCAAAAAATTTCAGAATTGCACCTTGCAATGTGGAGATATTACTGTTTGTGCATTTACAATATTCATTGATTTTTGCCATTGAAAAACATGTTTTTCATATACCAGAAATGTTTGAAGCTACTGACTGAATGAAAGGAGCTGGCATCTCACTCTCTTTGAATCTTCTTTATCATGCTAGGATTAACAGGAAAAAGCAAAAAATTTCAGAATTGCACCTTGCAATGTGGAGATATTACTGTTTGTGCATTTACAATATTCATTGATTTTTGCCATTGAAAAACATGTTTTTCATATACCAGAAATGTTTGAAGCTACTGACTGAATGAAAGGAGCTGGCATCTCACTCTCTTTGAATCTTCTTTATCATGCTAGGATTAACAGGAAAAAGCTAAAAATTTCAGAATTGTACCGTGCAATGTTGAGATATTACTGTTTGTGCATTTACAATATTCATTGATTTTTGCCATTGAAAAACATGTTTTTCATATACCAGAAATGTTTGAAGCTACTGACTGAATGAAAGGAGCTGGCATCTCACTCTCTTTGAATCTTCTTTATCATGCTAGGATTAGCAGGAAAAAGCAAAAAATTTCAGAATTGCACCTTGCAATGTGGAGATATTACTGTTTGTGCATTTACAATATTCATTGATTTTTGCCATTGAAAAACATGTTTTTCATATACCAGAAATGTTTGAAGCTACTGACTGAATGAAAGGAGCTGGCATCTCACTCTCTTTGAATCTTCTTTATCATGCTAGGATTAACAGGAAAAAGCTAAAAATTTCAGAATTGCACCGCGCAATGTGGAGATATTACTGTTTGTGCATTTACAATATTCATTGATTTTTGCCATTGAAAAACATGTTTTTCATATACCAGAAATGTTTGAAGCTACTGACTGAATGAAAGGAGCTGGCATCTCACTCTCTTTGAATCTTTATCATGCTAGGATTAGCAGGAAAAAGCAAAAAATTTCAGAATTGCACCTTGCAATGTGGAGATATTACTGTTTGTGCATTTACAATATTCATTGATTTTTGCCATTGAAAAACATGTTTTTCATATACCAGAAATGTTTGAAGCTACTGACTGAATGAAAGGAGCTGGCATCTCACTCTCTTTGAATCTTCTTTATCATGCTAGGATTAGCAGGAAAAAGCAAAAAATTTCAGAATTGCACCTTGCAATGTGGAGATATTACTGTTTGTGCATTTACAATATTCATTGATTTTTGCCATTGAAAAACATGTTTTTCATATACCAGAAATGTTTGAAGCTACTGACTGAATGAAAGGAGCTGGCATCTCACTCTCTTTGAATCTTCTTTATCATGCTAGGATTAGCAGGAAAAAGCAAAAAATTTCAGAATTGCACCTTGCAATGTGGAGATATTACTGTTTGTGCATTTACAATATTCATTGATTTTTGCCATTGAAAAACATGTTTTTCATATACCAGAAATGTTTGAAGCTACTGACTGAATGAAAGGAGCTGGCATCTCACTCTCTTTGAATCTTCTTTATCATGCTAGGATTAACAGGAAAAAGCTAAAAATTTCAGAATTGCACCGTGCAATGTGGAGATATTACTGTTTGTGCATTTACAATATTCATTGATTTTTGCCATTGAAAAACATGTTTTTCATATACCAGAAATGTTTGAAGCTACTGACTGAATGAAAGGAGCTGGCATCTCACTCTCTTTGAATCTTCTTTATCATGCTAGGATTAGCAGGAAAAAGCAAAAAATTTCAGAATTGCACCTTGCAATGTGGAGATATTACTGTTTGTGCATTTACAATATTCATTGATTTTTGCCATTGAAAAACATGTTTTTCATATACCAGAAATGTTTGAAGCTACTGACAATGAAAGGAGCTGGCATCTCACTCTCTTTGAATCTTCTTTATCATGCTAGGATTAACAGGAAAAAGCAAAAAATTTCAGAATTGCACCTTGCAATGTGGAGATATTACTGTTTGTGCATTTACAATATTCATTGATTTTTGCCATTGAAAAACATGTTTTTCATATACCAGAAATGTTTGAAGCTACTGACTGAATGAAAGGAGCTGGCATCTCACTCTCTTTGAATCTTCTTTATCATGCTAGGATTAGCAGGAAAAAGCAAAAAATTTCAGAATTGCACCTTGCAATGTGGAGATATTACTGTTTGTGCATTTACAATATTCATTGATTTTTGCCATTGAAAAACATGTTTTTCATATACCAGAAATGTTTGAAGCTACTGACTGAATGAAAGGAGCTGGCATCTCACTCTCTTTGAATCTTCTTTATCATGCTAGGATTAACAGGAAAAAGCTAAAAATTTCAGAATTGCACCGTGCAATGTGGAGATATTACTGTTTGTGCATTTACAATATTCATTGATTTTTGCCATTGAAAAACATGTTTTTCATATACCAGAAATGTTTGAAGCTACTGACTGAATGAAAGGAGCTGGCATCTCACTCTCTTTGAATCTTCTTTATCATGCTAGGATTAGCAGGAAAAAGCAAAAAATTTCAGAATTGCACCTTGCAATGTGGAGATATTACTGTTTGTGCATTTACAATATTCATTGATTTTTGCCATTGAAAAACATGTTTTTCATATACCAGAAATGTTTGAAGCTACTGACTGAATGAAATTAGCTGGCATCTCACTCTTTGAATCTTCTTTATCATGCTAGGATTAACAGGAAAAAGCTAAAAATTTCAGAATTGCACCGTGCAATGTGGAGATATTACTGTTTGTGCATTTACAATATTCATTGATTTTTGCCATTGAAAAACATGTTTTTCATATACCAGAAATGTTTGAAGCTACTGACTGAATGAAAGGAGCTGGCATCTCACTCTCTTTGAATCTTCTTTATCATGCTAGGATTAGCAGGAAAAAGCAAAAAATTTCAGAATTGCACCTTGCAATGTGGAGATATTACTGTTTGTGCATTTACAATATTCATTGATTTTTGCCATTGAAAAACATGTTTTTCATATACCAGAAATGTTTGAAGCTACTGACTGAATGAAAGGAGCTGGCATCTCACTCTCTTTGAATCTTCTTTATCATGCTAGGATTAACAGGAAAAAGCAAAAAATTTCAGAATTGCACCTTGCAATGTGGAGATATTACTGTTTGTGCATTTACAATATTCATTGATTTTTGCCATTGAAAAACATGTTTTTCATATACCAGAAATGTTTGAAGCTACTGACTGAATGAAAGGAGCTGGCATCTCACTCTCTTTGAATCTTCTTTATCATGCTAGGATTAGCAGGAAAAAGCAAAAAATTTCAGAATTGCACCTTGCAATGTGGAGATATTACTGTTTGTGCATTTACAATATTCATTGATTTTTGCCATTGAAAAACGTTTTTCATATACCAGAAATGTTTGAAGCTACTGACTGAATGAAAGGAGCTGGCATCTCACTCTCTTTGAATCTTCTTTATCATGCTAGGATTAACAGGAAAAAGCTAAAAATTTCAGAATTGCACCGTGCAATGTGGAGATATTACTGTTTGTGCATTTACAATATTCATTGATTTTTGCCATTGAAAAACATGTTTTTCATATACCAGAAATGTTTGAAGCTACTGACTGAATGAAAGGAGCTGGCATCTCACTCTCTTTGAATCTTCTTTATCATGCTAGGATTAGCAGGAAAAAGCAAAAAATTTCAGAATTGCACCTTGCAATGTGGAGATATTACTGTTTGTGCATTTACAATATTCATTGATTTTTGCCATTGAAAAACATGTTTTTCATATACCAGAAATGTTTGAAGCTACTGACTGAATGAAAGGAGCTGGCATCTCACTCTCTTTGAATCTTCTTTATCATGCTAGGATTAACAGGAAAAAGCAAAAAATTTCAGAATTGCACCTTGCAATGTGGAGATATTACTGTTTGTGCATTTACAATATTCATTGATTTTTGCCATTGAAAAACATGTTTTTCATATACCAGAAATGTTTGAAGCTACTGACTGAATGAAAGGAGCTGGCATCTCACTCTCTTTGAATCTTCTTTATCATGCTAGGATTAACAGGAAAAAGCAAAAAATTTCAGAATTGCACCTTGCAATGTGGAGATATTACTGTTTGTGCATTTACAATATTCATTGATTTTTGCCATTGAAAAACATGTTTTTCATATACCAGAAATGTTTGAAGCTACTGACTGAATGAAAGGAGCTGGCATCTCACTCTCTTTGAATCTTCTTTATCATGCTAGGATTAGCAGGAAAAAGCAAAAAATTTCAGAATTGCACCTTGCAATGTGGAGATATTACTGTTTGTGCATTTACAATATTCATTGATTTTTGCCATTGAAAAACATGTTTTTCATATACCAGAAATGTTTGAAGCTACTGACTGAATGAAAGGAGCTGGCATCTCACTCTCTTTGAATCTTCTTTATCATGCTAGGATTAGCAGGAAAAAGCAAAAAATTTCAGAATTGCACCTTGCAATGTGGAGATATTACTGTTTGTGCATTTACAATATTCATTGATTTTTGCCATTGAAAAACATGTTTTTCATATACCAGAAATGTTTGAAGCTACTGACTGAATGAAAGGAGCTGGCATCTCACTCTCTTTGAATCTTCTTTATCATGCTAGGATTAACAGGAAAAAGCAAAAAATTTCAGAATTGCACCTTGCAATGTGGAGATATTACTGTTTGTGCATTTACAATATTCATTGATTTTTGCCATTGAAAAACATGTTTTTCATATACCAGAAATGTTTGAAGCTACTGACTGAATGAAAGGAGCTGGCATCTCACTCTCTTTGAATCTTCTTTATCATGCTAGGATTAACAGGAAAAAGCTAAAAATTTCAGAATTGTACCGTGCAATGTTGAGATATTACTGTTTGTGCATTTACAATATTCATTGATTTTTGCCATTGAAAAACATGTTTTTCATATACCAGAAATGTTTGAAGCTACTGACTGAATGAAAGGAGCTGGCATCTCACTCTCTTTGAATCTTCTTTATCATGCTAGGATTAGCAGGAAAAAGCAAAAAATTTCAGAATTGCACCTTGCAATGTGGAGATATTACTGTTTGTGCATTTACAATATTCATTGATTTTTGCCATTGAAAAACATGTTTTTCATATACCAGAAATGTTTGAAGCTACTGACTGAATGAAAGGAGCTGGCATCTCACTCTCTTTGAATCTTCTTTATCATGCTAGGATTAACAGGAAAAAGCTAAAAATTTCAGAATTGCACCGCGCAATGTGGAGATATTACTGTTTGTGCATTTACAATATTCATTGATTTTTGCCATTGAAAAACATGTTTTTCATATACCAGAAATGTTTGAAGCTACTGACTGAATGAAAGGAGCTGGCATCTCACTCTCTTTGAATCTTCTTTATCATGCTAGGATTAGCAGGAAAAAGCAAAAAATTTCAGAATTGCACCTTGCAATGTGGAGATATTACTGTTTGTGCATTTACAATATTCATTGATTTTTGCCATTGAAAAACATGTTTTTCATATACCAGAAATGTTTGAAGCTACTGACTGAATGAAAGGAGCTGGCATCTCACTCTCTTTGAATCTTCTTTATCATGCTAGGATTAACAGGAAAAAGCTAAAAATTTCAGAATTGCACCGTGCAATGTGGAGATATTACTGTTTGTGCATTTACAATATTCATTGATTTTTGCCATTGAAAAACATGTTTTTCATATACCAGAAATGTTTGAAGCTACTGACTGAATGAAAGGAGCTGGCATCTCACTCTCTTTGAATCTTCTTTATCATGCTAGGATTAGCAGGAAAAAGCAAAAAATTTCAGAATTGCACCTTGCAATGTGGAGATATTACTGTTTGTGCATTTACAATATTCATTGATTTTTGCCATTGAAAAACATGTTTTTCATATACCAGAAATGTTTGAAGCTACTGACTGAATGAAAGGAGCTGGCATCTCACTCTCTTTGAATCTTCTTTATCATGCTAGGATTAACAGGAAAAAGCTAAAAATTTCAGAATTGCACCGTGCAATGTGGAGATATTACTGTTTGTGCATTTACAATATTCATTGATTTTTGCCATTGAAAAACATGTTTTTCATATACCAGAAATGTTTGAAGCTACTGACTGAATGAAAGGAGCTGGCATCTCACTCTCTTTGAATCTTCTTTATCATGCTAGGATTAGCAGGAAAAAGCAAAAAATTTCAGAATTGCACCTTGCAATGTGGAGATATTACTGTTTGTGCATTTACAATATTCATTGATTTTTGCCATTGAAAAACATGTTTTTCATATACCAGAAATGTTTGAAGCTACTGACTGAATGAAAGGAGCTGGCATCTCACTCTCTTTGAATCTTCTTTATCATGCTAGGATTAACAGGAAAAAGCAAAAAATTTCAGAATTGCACCTTGCAATGTGGAGATATTACTGTTTGTGCATTTACAATATTCATTGATTTTTGCCATTGAAAAACATGTTTTTCATATACCAGAAATGTTTGAAGCTACTGACTGAATGAAAGGAGCTGGCATCTCACTCTCTTTGAATCTTCTTTATCATGCTAGGATTAGCAGGAAAAAGCAAAAAATTTCAGAATTGCACCTTGCAATGTGGAGATATTACTGTTTGTGCATTTACAATATTCATTGATTTTTGCCATTGAAAAACGTTTTTCATATACCAGAAATGTTTGAAGCTACTGACTGAATGAAAGGAGCTGGCATCTCACTCTCTTTGAATCTTCTTTATCATGCTAGGATTAACAGGAAAAAGCTAAAAATTTCAGAATTGCACCGTGCAATGTGGAGATATTACTGTTTGTGCATTTACAATATTCATTGATTTTTGCCATTGAAAAACATGTTTTTCATATACCAGAAATGTTTGAAGCTACTGACTGAATGAAAGGAGCTGGCATCTCACTCTCTTTGAATCTTCTTTATCATGCTAGGATTAGCAGGAAAAAGCAAAAAATTTCAGAATTGCACCTTGCAATGTGGAGATATTACTGTTTGTGCATTTACAATATTCATTGATTTTTGCCATTGAAAAACATGTTTTTCATATACCAGAAATGTTTGAAGCTACTGACTGAATGAAAGGAGCTGGCATCTCACTCTCTTTGAATCTTCTTTATCATGCTAGGATTAACAGGAAAAAGCAAAAAATTTCAGAATTGCACCTTGCAATGTGGAGATATTACTGTTTGTGCATTTACAATATTCATTGATTTTTGCCATTGAAAAACATGTTTTTCATATACCAGAAATGTTTGAAGCTACTGACTGAATGAAAGGAGCTGGCATCTCACTCTCTTTGAATCTTCTTTATCATGCTAGGATTAACAGGAAAAAGCAAAAAATTTCAGAATTGCACCTTGCAATGTGGAGATATTACTGTTTGTGCATTTACAATATTCATTGATTTTTGCCATTGAAAAACATGTTTTTCATATACCAGAAATGTTTGAAGCTACTGACTGAATGAAAGGAGCTGGCATCTCACTCTCTTTGAATCTTCTTTATCATGCTAGGATTAGCAGGAAAAAGCAAAAAATTTCAGAATTGCACCATGCAATGTGGAGATATTACTGTTTGTGCATTTACAATATTCATTGATTTTTGCCATTGAAAAACATGTTTTTCATATACCAGAAATGTTTGAAGCTACTGACTGAATGAAAGGAGCTGGCATCTCACTCTCTTTGAATCTTCTTTATCATGCTAGGATTAGCAGGAAAAAGCAAAAAATTTCAGAATTGCACCTTGCAATGTGGAGATATTACTGTTTGTGCATTTACAATATTCATTGATTTTTGCCATTGAAAAACATGTTTTTCATATACCAGAAATGTTTGAAGCTACTGACTGAATGAAAGGAGCTGGCATCTCACTCTCTTTGAATCTTCTTTATCATGCTAGGATTAACAGGAAAAAGCAAAAAATTTCAGAATTGCACCTTGCAATGTGGAGATATTACTGTTTGTGCATTTACAATACTCATTGATTTTTGCCATTGAAAAACATGTTTTTCATATACCAGAAATGTTTGAAGCTACTGACTGAATGAAAGGAGCTGGCATCTCACTCTCTTTGAATCTTCTTTATCATGCTAGGATTAACAGGAAAAAGCTAAAAATTTCAGAATTGTACCGTGCAATGTTGAGATATTACTGTTTGTGCATTTACAATATTCATTGATTTTTGCCATTGAAAAACATGTTTTTCATATACCAGAAATGTTTGAAGCTACTGACTGAATGAAAGGAGCTGGCATCTCACTCTCTTTGAATCTTCTTTATCATGCTAGGATTAGCAGGAAAAAGCAAAAAATTTCAGAATTGCACCTTGCAATGTGGAGATATTACTGTTTGTGCATTTACAATATTCATTGATTTTTGCCATTGAAAAACATGTTTTTCATATACCAGAAATGTTTGAAGCTACTGACTGAATGAAAGGAGCTGGCATCTCACTCTCTTTGAATCTTCTTTATCATGCTAGGATTAACAGGAAAAAGCTAAAAATTTCAGAATTGCACCGCGCAATGTGGAGATATTACTGTTTGTGCATTTACAATATTCATTGATTTTTGCCATTGAAAAACATGTTTTTCATATACCAGAAATGTTTGAAGCTACTGACTGAATGAAAGGAGCTGGCATCTCACTCTCTTTGAATCTTTATCATGCTAGGATTAGCAGGAAAAAGCAAAAAATTTCAGAATTGCACCTTGCAATGTGGAGATATTACTGTTTGTGCATTTACAATATTCATTGATTTTTGCCATTGAAAAACATGTTTTTCATATACCAGAAATGTTTGAAGCTACTGACTGAATGAAAGGAGCTGGCATCTCACTCTCTTTGAATCTTCTTTATCATGCTAGGATTAACAGGAAAAAGCAAAAAATTTCAGAATTGCACCTTGCAATGTGGAGATATTACTGTTTGTGCATTTACAATATTCATTGATTTTTGCCATTGAAAAACATGTTTTTCATATACCAGAAATGTTTGAAGCTACTGACTGAATGAAAGGAGCTGGCATCTCACTCTCTTTGAATCTTCTTTATCATGCTAGGATTAGCAGGAAAAAGCAAAAAATTTCAGAATTGCACCTTGCAATGTGGAGATATTACTGTTTGTGCATTTACAATATTCATTGATTTTTGCCATTGAAAAACATGTTTTTCATATACCAGAAATGTTTGAAGCTACTGACTGAATGAAAGGAGCTGGCATCTCACTCTCTTTGAATCTTCTTTATCATGCTAGGATTAACAGGAAAAAGCAAAAAATTTCAGAATTGCACCTTGCAATGTGGAGATATTACTGTTTGTGCATTTACAATATTCATTGATTTTTGCCATTGAAAAACATGTTTTTCATATACCAGAAATGTTTGAAGCTACTGACTGAATGAAAGGAGCTGGCATCTCACTCTCTTTGAATCTTCTTTATCATGCTAGGATTAACAGGAAAAAGCTAAAAATTTCAGAATTGTACCGTGCAATGTTGAGATATTACTGTTTGTGCATTTACAATATTCATTGATTTTTGCCATTGAAAAACATGTTTTTCATATACCAGAAATGTTTGAAGCTACTGACTGAATGAAAGGAGCTGGCATCTCACTCTCTTTGAATCTTCTTTATCATGCTAGGATTAGCAGGAAAAAGCAAAAAATTTCAGAATTGCACCTTGCAATGTGGAGATATTACTGTTTGTGCATTTACAATATTCATTGATTTTTGCCATTGAAAAACATGTTTTTCATATACCAGAAATGTTTGAAGCTACTGACTGAATGAAAGGAGCTGGCATCTCACTCTCTTTGAATCTTCTTTATCATGCTAGGATTAACAGGAAAAAGCTAAAAATTTCAGAATTGCACCGCGCAATGTGGAGATATTACTGTTTGTGCATTTACAATATTCATTGATTTTTGCCATTGAAAAACATGTTTTTCATATACCAGAAATGTTTGAAGCTACTGACTGAATGAAAGGAGCTGGCATCTCACTCTCTTTGAATCTTCTTTATCATGCTAGGATTAGCAGGAAAAAGCAAAAAATTTCAGAATTGCACCTTGCAATGTGGAGATATTACTGTTTGTGCATTTACAATATTCATTGATTTTTGCCATTGAAAAACATGTTTTTCATATACCAGAAATGTTTGAAGCTACTGACTGAATGAAAGGAGCTGGCATCTCACTCTCTTTGAATCTTCTTTATCATGCTAGGATTAACAGGAAAAAGCTAAAAATTTCAGAATTGCACCGTGCAATGTGGAGATATTACTGTTTGTGCATTTACAATATTCATTGATTTTTGCCATTGAAAAACATGTTTTTCATATACCAGAAATGTTTGAAGCTACTGACTGAATGAAAGGAGCTGGCATCTCACTCTCTTTGAATCTTCTTTATCATGCTAGGATTAGCAGGAAAAAGCAAAAAATTTCAGAATTGCACCTTGCAATGTGGAGATATTACTGTTTGTGCATTTACAATATTCATTGATTTTTGCCATTGAAAAACATGTTTTTCATATACCAGAAATGTTTGAAGCTACTGACTGAATGAAAGGAGCTGGCATCTCACTCTCTTTGAATCTTCTTTATCATGCTAGGATTAACAGGAAAAAGCTAAAAATTTCAGAATTGCACCGTGCAATGTGGAGATATTACTGTTTGTGCATTTACAATATTCATTGATTTTTGCCATTGAAAAACATGTTTTTCATATACCAGAAATGTTTGAAGCTACTGACTGAATGAAAGGAGCTGGCATCTCACTCTCTTTGAATCTTCTTTATCATGCTAGGATTAGCAGGAAAAAGCAAAAAATTTCAGAATTGCACCTTGCAATGTGGAGATATTACTGTTTGTGCATTTACAATATTCATTGATTTTTGCCATTGAAAAACATGTTTTTCATATACCAGAAATGTTTGAAGCTACTGACTGAATGAAAGGAGCTGGCATCTCACTCTCTTTGAATCTTCTTTATCATGCTAGGATTAACAGGAAAAAGCAAAAAATTTCAGAATTGCACCTTGCAATGTGGAGATATTACTGTTTGTGCATTTACAATATTCATTGATTTTTGCCATTGAAAAACATGTTTTTCATATACCAGAAATGTTTGAAGCTACTGACTGAATGAAAGGAGCTGGCATCTCACTCTCTTTGAATCTTCTTTATCATGCTAGGATTAGCAGGAAAAAGCAAAAAATTTCAGAATTGCACCTTGCAATGTGGAGATATTACTGTTTGTGCATTTACAATATTCATTGATTTTTGCCATTGAAAAACGTTTTTCATATACCAGAAATGTTTGAAGCTACTGACTGAATGAAAGGAGCTGGCATCTCACTCTCTTTGAATCTTCTTTATCATGCTAGGATTAACAGGAAAAAGCTAAAAATTTCAGAATTGCACCGTGCAATGTGGAGATATTACTGTTTGTGCATTTACAATATTCATTGATTTTTGCCATTGAAAAACATGTTTTTCATATACCAGAAATGTTTGAAGCTACTGACTGAATGAAAGGAGCTGGCATCTCACTCTCTTTGAATCTTCTTTATCATGCTAGGATTAGCAGGAAAAAGCAAAAAATTTCAGAATTGCACCTTGCAATGTGGAGATATTACTGTTTGTGCATTTACAATATTCATTGATTTTTGCCATTGAAAAACATGTTTTTCATATACCAGAAATGTTTGAAGCTACTGACTGAATGAAAGGAGCTGGCATCTCACTCTCTTTGAATCTTCTTTATCATGCTAGGATTAACAGGAAAAAGCAAAAAATTTCAGAATTGCACCTTGCAATGTGGAGATATTACTGTTTGTGCATTTACAATATTCATTGATTTTTGCCATTGAAAAACATGTTTTTCATATACCAGAAATGTTTGAAGCTACTGACTGAATGAAAGGAGCTGGCATCTCACTCTCTTTGAATCTTCTTTATCATGCTAGGATTAACAGGAAAAAGCAAAAAATTTCAGAATTGCACCTTGCAATGTGGAGATATTACTGTTTGTGCATTTACAATATTCATTGATTTTTGCCATTGAAAAACATGTTTTTCATATACCAGAAATGTTTGAAGCTACTGACTGAATGAAAGGAGCTGGCATCTCACTCTCTTTGAATCTTCTTTATCATGCTAGGATTAGCAGGAAAAAGCAAAAAATTTCAGAATTGCACCATGCAATGTGGAGATATTACTGTTTGTGCATTTACAATATTCATTGATTTTTGCCATTGAAAAACATGTTTTTCATATACCAGAAATGTTTGAAGCTACTGACTGAATGAAAGGAGCTGGCATCTCACTCTCTTTGAATCTTCTTTATCATGCTAGGATTAGCAGGAAAAAGCAAAAAATTTCAGAATTGCACCTTGCAATGTGGAGATATTACTGTTTGTGCATTTACAATATTCATTGATTTTTGCCATTGAAAAACATGTTTTTCATATACCAGAAATGTTTGAAGCTACTGACTGAATGAAAGGAGCTGGCATCTCACTCTCTTTGAATCTTCTTTATCATGCTAGGATTAACAGGAAAAAGCAAAAAATTTCAGAATTGCACCTTGCAATGTGGAGATATTACTGTTTGTGCATTTACAATACTCATTGATTTTTGCCATTGAAAAACATGTTTTTCATATACCAGAAATGTTTGAAGCTACTGACTGAATGAAAGGAGCTGGCATCTCACTCTCTTTGAATCTTCTTTATCATGCTAGGATTAACAGGAAAAAGCTAAAAATTTCAGAATTGTACCGTGCAATGTTGAGATATTACTGTTTGTGCATTTACAATATTCATTGATTTTTGCCATTGAAAAACATGTTTTTCATATACCAGAAATGTTTGAAGCTACTGACTGAATGAAAGGAGCTGGCATCTCACTCTCTTTGAATCTTCTTTATCATGCTAGGATTAGCAGGAAAAAGCAAAAAATTTCAGAATTGCACCTTGCAATGTGGAGATATTACTGTTTGTGCATTTACAATATTCATTGATTTTTGCCATTGAAAAACATGTTTTTCATATACCAGAAATGTTTGAAGCTACTGACTGAATGAAAGGAGCTGGCATCTCACTCTCTTTGAATCTTCTTTATCATGCTAGGATTAACAGGAAAAAGCTAAAAATTTCAGAATTGCACCGCGCAATGTGGAGATATTACTGTTTGTGCATTTACAATATTCATTGATTTTTGCCATTGAAAAACATGTTTTTCATATACCAGAAATGTTTGAAGCTACTGACTGAATGAAAGGAGCTGGCATCTCACTCTCTTTGAATCTTTATCATGCTAGGATTAGCAGGAAAAAGCAAAAAATTTCAGAATTGCACCTTGCAATGTGGAGATATTACTGTTTGTGCATTTACAATATTCATTGATTTTTGCCATTGAAAAACATGTTTTTCATATACCAGAAATGTTTGAAGCTACTGACTGAATGAAAGGAGCTGGCATCTCACTCTCTTTGAATCTTCTTTATCATGCTAGGATTAACAGGAAAAAGCAAAAAATTTCAGAATTGCACCTTGCAATGTGGAGATATTACTGTTTGTGCATTTACAATATTCATTGATTTTTGCCATTGAAAAACATGTTTTTCATATACCAGAAATGTTTGAAGCTACTGACTGAATGAAAGGAGCTGGCATCTCACTCTCTTTGAATCTTCTTTATCATGCTAGGATTAGCAGGAAAAAGCAAAAAATTTCAGAATTGCACCTTGCAATGTGGAGATATTACTGTTTGTGCATTTACAATATTCATTGATTTTTGCCATTGAAAAACATGTTTTTCATATACCAGAAATGTTTGAAGCTACTGACTGAATGAAAGGAGCTGGCATCTCACTCTCTTTGAATCTTCTTTATCATGCTAGGATTAACAGGAAAAAGCTAAAAATTTCAGAATTGCACCGTGCAATGTGGAGATATTACTGTTTGTGCATTTACAATATTCATTGATTTTTGCCATTGAAAAACATGTTTTTCATATACCAGAAATGTTTGAAGCTACTGACTGAATGAAAGGAGCTGGCATCTCACTCTCTTTGAATCTTCTTTATCATGCTAGGATTAGCAGGAAAAAGCAAAAAATTTCAGAATTGCACCTTGCAATGTGGAGATATTACTGTTTGTGCATTTACAATATTCATTGATTTTTGCCATTGAAAAACATGTTTTTCATATACCAGAAATGTTTGAAGCTACTGACTGAATGAAAGGAGCTGGCATCTCACTCTCTTTGAATCTTCTTTATCATGCTAGGATTAACAGGAAAAAGCAAAAAATTTCAGAATTGCACCTTGCAATGTGGAGATATTACTGTTTGTGCATTTACAATATTCATTGATTTTTGCCATTGAAAAACATGTTTTTCATATACTAGAAATGTTTGAAGCTACTGACTGAATGAAAGGAGCTGGCATCTCACTCTCTTTGAATCTTCTTTATCATGCTAGGATTAACAGGAAAAAGCTAAAAATTTCAGAATTGCACCGTGCAATGTGGAGATATTACTGTTTGTGCATTTACAATATTCATTGATTTTTGCCATTGAAAAACATGTTTTTCATATACCAGAAATGTTTGAAGCTACTGACTGAATGAAAGGAGCTGGCATCTCACTCTCTTTGAATCTTCTTTATCATGCTAGGATTAACAGGAAAAAGCAAAAAATTTCAGAATTGCACCTTGCAATGTGGAGATATTACCGTTTGTGCATTTACAATATTCATTGATTTTTGCCATTGAAAAACATGTTTTTCATATACCAGAAATGTTTGAAGCTACTGACTGAATGAAAGGAGCTGGCATCTCACTCTCTTTGAATCTTCTTTATCATGCTAGGATTAACAGGAAAAAGCTAAAAATTTCAGAATTGCACCGTGCAATGTGGAGATATTACTGTTTGTGCATTTACAATATTCATTGATTTTTGCCATTGAAAAACATGTTTTTCATATACCAGAAATGTTTGAAGCTACTGACTGAATGAAAGGAGCTGGCATCTCACTCTCTTTGAATCTTCTTTATCATGCTAGGATTAGCAGGAAAAAGCAAAAAATTTCAGAATTGCACCTTGCAATGTGGAGATATTACTGTTTGTGCATTTACAATATTCATTGATTTTTGCCATTGAAAAACATGTTTTTCATATACCAGAAATGTTTGAAGCTACTGACTGAATGAAAGGAGCTGGCATCTCACTCTCTTTGAATCTTCTTTATCATGCTAGGATTAGCAGGAAAAAGCAAAAAATTTCAGAATTGCACCTTGCAATGTGGAGATATTACTGTTTGTGCATTTACAATATTCATTGATTTTTGCCATTGAAAAACATGTTTTTCATATACCAGAAATGTTTGAAGCTACTGACTGAATGAAAGGAGCTGGCATCTCACTCTCTTTGAATCTTCTTTATCATGCTAGGATTAACAGGAAAAAGCTAAAAATTTCAGAATTGCACCGTGCAATGTGGAGATATTACTGTTTGTGCATTTACAATATTCATTGATTTTTGCCATTGAAAAACATGTTTTTCATATACCAGAAATGTTTGAAGCTACTGACTGAATGAAAGGAGCTGGCATCTCACTCTCTTTGAATCTTCTTTATCATGCTAGGATTAGCAGGAAAAAGCAAAAAATTTCAGAATTGCACCTTGCAATGTGGAGATATTACTGTTTGTGCATTTACAATATTCATTGATTTTTGCCATTGAAAAACATGTTTTTCATATACCAGAAATGTTTGAAGCTACTGACTGAATGAAAGGAGCTGGCATCTCACTCTCTTTGAATCTTCTTTATCATGCTAGGATTAACAGGAAAAAGCAAAAAATTTCAGAATTGCACCTTGCAATGTGGAGATATTACTGTTTGTGCATTTACAATATTCATTGATTTTTGCCATTGAAAAACATGTTTTTCATATACCAGAAATGTTTGAAGCTACTGACTGAATGAAAGGAGCTGGCATCTCACTCTCTTTGAATCTTCTTTATCATGCTAGGATTAGCAGGAAAAAGCAAAAAATTTCAGAATTGCACCTTGCAATGTGGAGATATTACTGTTTGTGCATTTACAATATTCATTGATTTTTGCCATTGAAAAACATGTTTTTCATATACCAGAAATGTTTGAAGCTACTGACTGAATGAAAGGAGCTGGCATCTCACTCTCTTTGAATCTTCTTTATCATGCTAGGATTAACAGGAAAAAGCTAAAAATTTCAGAATTGCACCGTGCAATGTGGAGATATTACTGTTTGTGCATTTACAATATTCATTGATTTTTGCCATTGAAAAACATGTTTTTCATATACCAGAAATGTTTGAAGCTACTGACTGAATGAAAGGAGCTGGCATCTCACTCTCTTTGTTTTACCATATTTTTTTATTTTTAATAAACAATTTAACAGGGGAATAACACACGTAGCATAAAAGTAGTGACAAAAGAATATTCATAATAAGGGAAAAATTCTGAGGGAAGGGAAAGGGAAAGGGAACAAACAGGAATGGATAATCAGGAAAGATGGGAGAAATTTGTTCGTCAAATAGTATATACGATAATGCAGAAATTTGAACACTTTAAACACACATTACTATCATTAGCAAAAATTAAACATATTAATGAGCTAAACACGACACACATTAAGATGTTCCAGCGTTATGAGAGGGTTGAGGGAATTTAGTGAGCCAAATATCCCACTTCCTAGAAAATTTAAGTAAATTATTGTTGATAAGGGCAAATCTTAGTTCAAATATTCTATGGAGATTCATCTTATCAACTAAGTCCTCCAAAGTGGGGACATGTGACTTTCTCCAATAAAAAGCCAATGCGTTCTTACACACTGAAAATAAGTGAATCACCAAAGATCTTTCAAACGACTTATATGGTTCAAGATCTAAGGATAGTAAAGCCATTTGAGGGGTCAATACTACAGGTCTGCCTAAAAGGTCATCTACCAAAGAAGAGATCTGAGCCCATAGATTCCGGATTTTAGGGCAGCTCCAAAAGAGATGTAAAAGATCTCCCCTAAGGCCGCACTCCCTCCAACAAAGGGGAGAGTTACTGGGCTTTATATGGTGAAGCCTGATTGGAGTGTAATACCATCTGGTTAGAATTTTGAAGTAAGCCTCTTGTAAGGGCATAGATATATTAGAGGCCTGAGAAAAAAGAACAGCACTCTCCCATTGATCGGATTGGAAATTGAGTTTTAGATCTTTTTCCCAGCGTATCATGTAGAGGTGTTTTTGGAAGGAAAGATCATTATTGAAGCTGTTATATATGTGTCTCAGGCTCCAAAAAATTTTGTGGGATGGGTTGCTTAACAGGTTCACCGAGGTTTCAGAAACAATAAGTTTACCAGAAATAAATTCCAGAATAATGCTCTTTAAATGAGAGTATAAAAAGAAATCAGAGGAAGGTAAGTTGAATCTTTTTTTAAGAGTTTGGAAAGGAATAAAGGCAGAAGCTTCATAGAAGTCTCCAATTTTCCTTAACCCTTTATTGTCCCATTGATCTGGAATGGAAGAGTTATACAGATCAGCAACAAAACCAATTGGAAAATTTTTGACAAAAGAAAACTTATCCCTATCAGAATCTCTTAGGGGACTCTTTTTCTTTCTTTTGGCGATTTTTTTCCAGGCGTCAATAATCGCCTGGAAAATAGGATGGGAAGAATCATGAGTGCACTGTTTAAAGAGATGCCTAAGTAACAATTCACGGGGAGAAGAACCATTATTTAAGAAGGTCTCCAGAGTCATCCAAGCTGGGGGACTGTCAGAATTAAACCAATTACTGCTCTGTTTGATGAGGTTTGCCAAATAGTAAGCGGAAATATTAGGGTGGCTCAGACCTCCGTTGCACTTATTCTTGTACAATATATCTGCAGATATCCTCGCACGTTTATTATCCCAGACATAGGAATTAATCTGATTTTGAATTTTTTGAATAAAGATGTGAGAAATAGTTAAAGGTAAGTTGCGGAAAAAATACAAGATTTTGGGTAGAACAAACATCTTAATAGAGAGGACTCTACCCCACCATGACAAATCTCTTTTCAAAAATTCCATCAAATCTCCACGGACGATATCCTCAATCAGAACCAGGTTGTCAGAAATTGTTGAGTTAATAGTTTTACCAATACTGATCCCCAAATAAGTCAGATTGCGTTTAGCCAAACCGAAGGAAAATCTCGAGTGTAAAACCTCTCTCGTCTGACGGTCCAGATTAATGTTTAAAAGTTTAGACTTCTCATTATTGATCTTAAAATAAGAAATCTGAGAGAATAGTTCTAGAACCTTCGAAACTTCCGCAACCGAATTTACTGGGTCCAGCAAGGAAAGCATAACATCATCTGCAAAGAGGCCAATTTTAAATTCTCGAGATGGGGTAGAAATCCCCCTAATGTCAGTGTTTTCTCTAATCCTCTGTGCCAAAGGCTCCATAGCCAGGACAAAGAGAAGGGGGGAAAGTGGGCAACCCTGTCTAGTACCATTTGTGATAGGGATTGGATTTGAGAGATAATTGTTAACATAAATTTTTGCTTGGGGGTTAGAATAGAGGGCCATAATTGAAGAGAGAAATTTGTTATCAAAACCGAATTTAATAAGGGTGAGTTTAAGGTATAGCCAATTTAACCTGTCGAAAGCTTTTTCAGCGTCTAAAGCAAGCAATGAAGTTGGGAGTTTCGCCGTATTTATCACCTTAATAATATTCAGAAGTCTTCTAGAGCCATCAGTTGCTTGCCTCCCACCAACGAAGCCAATCTGATCATCGTTGATGAGAGATGGGAGAATAGTCGATAAACGATTGGCCAGAATTTTCGAATATATCTTAATATCAGTGTTAATTAGCGAAATGGGCCTATAATTTTTAACATTATCTCTCTCATCCTTAGACTTGGGTATTAGGGTAATGGTGGCTTCCAGCATTTCTGAGGGGAAGGAGCTTATTGAGGAAGCATGATTGAAAATTTTCGTGAGAGGGGAAGAAAGTAGGTCACAAAAAGTTTTATAATACTCATTAATGAACCCATCTGGACCCGGAGCCTTGAAATCTTTAAGTTGCTTTATTGTGTTAATAATTTCAAGGTTAGAAAAAGGCTTATTCAATGACTCGTGATCCAGAGGGCTCAATTTCGGTAGATTAATGGAGGATAAAAATTTGTTGATTGCATCTGGGTGAGGATGGGAAATTAGAGGATCAGTTTTGATGTTGTAGAGTTTTTTGTAAAAATTTGCAAACTGGTTCACTATATCTTTAGGGTGGCAAAACGTTATTCCACTATTGTTTTTTATTTTATCTATTCTATTAATTGCTCTTTTACATTTGACTAGGCGGGCCATAAAGCGGGTAGGTTTATTTAGAGCCGCATAGTAATTAAATTTTGATTTCCGAATAATTGCATCATAGGAGGAAGAAATTTCTGATTTTAGCTCTACCCTTAAATTTGAGAGTTCTTTTTGAATTATTGGGGAAGGGGAAGGAAGATTAATTTGCTCTAATTCTTTTTCCCTAATCAGTTTTGAAGAGAATTAATTTTTGATCTTTTTTCTTTTTTTTCAGATGAGGATATCTGCATTAGTACACCACGAAGGACGGCCTTGTGAGCGCACCAGCTGGAGAAGGGATTAGATAAATCTGGGGTATCGTTCTCCCTAAAATAATCAGAAATAGCTTTTTCAATAATTTTTTTGTTTTTGGGGTTATGAATAAGTGAAGATCTACATTTCCAAAGAAATCCATTTTTAATAAGAGGACCAATATGAATTTCACATGACGTAGGGGCATGATCTGATAGAGACCTAAGGCCTATAGATACGTTAGAGAATTTGGGTAAAGAAAAAACGTCAGTTATTATTAAGTCTATTCTAGAGGCCGTTTGGTGCGCATCCGAAAAATGGGAGAATTCTTTGGAGGTAGTTTGCAGACATCTAAATGTATCAAATAGTTCATTTTTAAAAAGCCAATTATTTAGCGTCGGGTATAAATGACGGCTGGGGGAGGAAGAGTCCATATGCCCGTCCGGGACCATGTTGAAGTCTCCCAAAAAAATCAATTCGCCTCTCCTAACCTCTTCAACCTTTCTAAAAACCTTATTCAAAAAGGGTATTTGCTTTTTATTTGGGGCGTATAGGTTAACAACAGTGCACTCATGATTATTCAGTTTACAGAGCAATATATGGAACCTTCCATTGACATCTTTATGCTGATCTAAAAACTCAAATGGGACAGAATCTCTGATCACTGTAGCTACACCGGCTTTTTTCCGGTCGCTAGTGGATTCAAATATATGAGGGTAGCGTTTGTGGGTGAAAGTAGGGTGTTTTCCCTCGGCAAACCTTGTCTCCTGAAGACACGCAACATCAGCACCAAGATGACCCAATTCCTTCCAAAGGGAGAATCTCTTATTGGGACTGTTTAGGCCTCTTACATTATAGGTGATGATCTTGATAGGCATAGGTAAATTAATAATTAAAGTAAGTCAAAAGGAGAGGGGTCAGTTGGTCCAACAAATTCCCAAAAAATAAAAATCAACCGACAATCAAAGCTGGAATACAATATCTCTAGTATTAATTCAAAGATAGTAATAACAATAACCAAATATTCAAAGTAAAAGAAAAAAAAACGAATCAAAAAATCTCCTGAGGGAACCTTCACCGAAAAGGTTCTCCCTCAGATTGGGGGGAAAAATAATGTGGACAAACCATGAAGGCTAAATATAAGAAGAATGATAAATTTATTATAGCATGTTAGGTGAGGTGATAAAATGAGATTATTTTTAAAGAGGGCTCCCGAGGGAGTAGTGTTTATCATTTCAGCGGTGGGGTGCCTTTGTAACTTTGTAGGGAATGTCTTTTATAAAATCAAAAAATTTGGGGCCTTCATCAGGATCTGTAAGAGTGAATGTTTTCCGGTTAAAGAAAATCAGCAACTTTACTGGAAAGCCCCACCTATATGGGATATTCATATCCCTCAGTCTATCTGTGATCAATTTGTATGACCTTCTTGCATCCATGGTTTCTTTGGAAAAATCGGAGAAGATTTTTAGGTGCGAGAAAGGCTCTGGAAAAGTCCTATTTTCCCTGATATAATTCAAGATTCTCTCTTTGGTCGAGAAGAAATGCAACCTAGCTATTACATCCCTAGGAAGATCCGAGGAAATGGAGGTCGGACGAAATAAGCGATGGGCCCTATCAATGATAAGATCCTGCTCAGAAAGGGATGGGATTGTCTTGTGAAATAAGTCTTTGAGAAAAGCCGAGATATCTGAGGGAGAAACATCCTCAGATATGCCTCTAATCTTCAAATTATTTCTCCTACTCCTATCCTCCAAATCCGCAACTTTTAATCTAAGTCTTTTGAGCTCGGATTTAATTTCCAAATTATCAGAAGAGACAGACTCTACCTTATCCTCCACCGTTTCAAGTCTTTTAGTGTTTTCCTCCAATTTGACTCCAAAAGCTTCCAAAGTAGATTTCATGGTGTCTACCTGTTTCTCAAAGCCCAGTTTCATATTTCTGTCAGTCGTCTTTAAAAGATTGTCCAGATATGAACCAAGGTCGGTATTTCCCAACTCTTGAGAAATGGGTATTTTGGCCGGGACACTAGGCGTAGGGTCTGAAGACGAAGGGGAGACGTCCTTTTTGGCACGTCTCTTATCTGGACTAGGATTGGGAGACGTGTCCGAGGATTCCTCCTCCGAACTCGTGGCCAGTGAGGAATATTTGTTGCTCCAAGCTCCTGGATCCCTTCTCTTTGATGAGATGGAAATGTCCATCTCTTCCACTTTTTTTTCTTTAACTACGGTGGAAGGGGCAGGTTTAGCGTCATGAATTCTCTGTGGTTTTGGAGAAAATAGACTTTTAGCAGAGTCTTTGGTGGGAGAGCTTACTTTAAAACTCTGTCTGTCGTCAGGATTTCTATGAGGTGATCTGGACTTAAGTGGACTAATGGTATTGACAGTATCCTCTGAGGGATTTGAAAATGAAGAACGTTGGGAGGACTTCGCTCTTACCACACTAGTTTTAAGGGGAGCTTCCAAAGACTTTTGGGTATTTTTTTTGTTAACCGCCATTGTAAAAAAAAATAAGTCCTAAGTGTATATATAAGGAAAACACCAAAAAGACAATGGGAATATTTAACCTAGAGAGTGGATAGAAGACTTTAGAGTAGCAAAATGACTAGGAACAATGACTGGAAGAAATTAGCATTAAACAAATATCACTCCAATAAGAGGCAATCAATACCCTTAAAGACTGCAGAATTATGTACCCCCTAGAATGCAATCCTTTAAATGTAAATCACAATCAAAAATATCAAGAGAAATAGTAAACTTGACCTGAGGGATAAAAATAAAAGGCACATATAGTTCTTAACAGAGAACTAATTATTGTGGAAACTTGCAGATCTGTAGAGTTCCATGGGCACCAACTGTTATATGTATATCAGGTAGCGAAATCACAGTATATATATGGCAGAAGCAATTCCTCCTATCCTCCACCCCCCCTCAAAGTCAAGTCTCACAATTAAATGTTTGTCCAAAGTTTGATGTTTAATGGACCTCTGTATCAGTACTGATATAAAATCAGCACCATGGACAGCAGTGCAAATCGATGTTGCAGCAGGAGGCAGGAGAATTAACTAATGTAAAATCAGCACCTTGGACAGCAGAACAGAGCGACGCTATAGCAGGGGCAGGAGAGTTTGACTTAAATCAGCACCATGGACAGCAGCTCAAATCAGCACCATGGATAGCAGTGCAGAGCTACGCCGCAGCAGAGGGCAGGAGAATTTGATCAGCACCATGGACAGCAGTACAGAGGACGCTGCAGCAGGGGGCGGGAGAATTGAATCTATCAGCTGATTATGGATATGAGGCAGAGGAGGGCAGCGGTGCCGCTGCAGGGAAGGACCAAGGGCAAGATCAGAGCGCAGCAACACCAGCACAAGAGGGGGAGGCAGTCACAGGGGTCTGTAGGGTCCCAACACCGGAGGGGCACAGTCAGCAGAGCGGCACAACGGGAATAGGTGGAGCGGAGCGCGGGGACCGGTGGCACCTGTCAGTTACTAGTGGGGAGGGACAAAGCGGCCCCCCCAGAAGCAGGAGGGAGACACCGCCGCTTGTAAATCAGCCCCGGGGGATGTGGGGCGGCAAGCCCTATACACCGGCAGCGCCGGTCTTTAGAAGGGAGACAGGAGCGGAGCGGCTCCGGAACTAAGGAGGGGGAACTGCCACCACCGGAACAGCCCCCGAACCCAGGGAACAGCCGCAGCAAGAGGCAGGGATCCCGGCCGCAGACACAAGCAGCGCCCGTCAGCAGGAGGGAGAGGGAGGAGCGCTCCACAAAATAAAAGGGACACCGCCGCCACCAGACCCCAGACAATAGCCTCACAGAGTCACGATAATAGCCCTGGCATCAGCCAGGGCTTGTCTGACCTTTTAAGATGATATCTACAGTTCCTCTCCTCTGTGTAGCCGCGTCAGCTGTGAGCAGGGCCGGGTCTTCGGGCTGCTGCCGGCGTCCTGAAGCAGGAAGGTCCCGTAGCTTGGTGTCCGTGTGCTGGACTTCTCAGGGCTCCGGTCTCACAATCTTCTTACTTGATTGTAGATCTGGAAGGTCCCCGGGGTCCGCGATCCTCCACAGAAAGTGCCGGCCGGTGTTTTTAACTTCCGGAGTCCTGTCACTGGTCGCAGCTAGTAGCAGGGTGGTACAACGCCGGGCGGTGGTATCTCTGTAGGAGTCTTACCCCCGGTCGCAGCTGGTAGTGGGGTGGATAGCAGGCAGGGACAGCTTGCAGGCTGGTGGTTCAGTACAGTGGGGCCGTTTTCAGGGCTACAGGGTCCCGTGGGTCTAGTTAGGACTCGGTCCTTGTTACTTCCCAGCACAGGCTGTAAAAGCTGAAGTATATAATCGGCTCGTCCCACAGCCACCGGCCTCCCACAACAGCAGAGCAGGCTTTAAGGGCTCCTTGCCACCTTCCTCAAAATATGAATCCTTTGCAAATTGTCCGATAGCACCCGATAAACAGTGTTCCTAGGTCCAGAGGAAGGGGGTAGGGAGGGTCCCCTTGCAGAGACACACAGACCTGCAAGCCTGCAGGTCTATGTCACAATACCCACGACTGGCATGAAATCAAGGACGCACCTCACTGCTTCCAAACGAAATATCTCCCAGAATAACGGGTCAGGGAGAGTCTTTTCAGTATCCAGATGATCCTTAAGCTTTAGGGAGTTAATCCATGTAAGAATTGATCGAGTAAATCTTCTTAAGTTGCTTTTATCGTCGCTTTGTAGTTTTAGCCCTCAGGGAGCTCAGGATCAAGCTGCCATCTCGTCCTGTGCTCAGGCCACTCCCCCCATCTCACTCTCTTTGAATCTTCTTTATCATGCTAGGATTAGCAGGAAAAAGCAAAAAATTTCAGAATTGCACCTTGCAATGTGGAGATATTACTGTTTGTGCATTTACAATATTCATTGATTTTTGCCATTGAAAAACATGTTTTTCATATACCAGAAATGTTTGAAGCTACTGACTGAATGAAAGGAGCTGGCATCTCACTCTCTTTGAATCTTCTTTATCATGCTAGGATTAGCAGGAAAAAGCAAAAAATTTCAGAATTGCACCTTGCAATGTGGAGATATTACTGTTTGTGCATTTACAATATTCATTGATTTTTGCCATTGAAAAACATGTTTTTCATATACCAGAAATGTTTGAAGCTACTGACTGAATGAAAGGAGCTGGCATCTCACTCTCTTTGAATCTTCTTTATCATGCTAGGATTAACAGGAAAAAGCAAAAAATTTCAGAATTGCACCTTGCAATGTGGAGATATTACTGTTTGTGCATTTACAATATTCATTGATTTTTGCCATTGAAAAACATGTTTTTCATATACCAGAAATGTTTGAAGCTACTGACTGAATGAAAGGAGCTGGCATCTCACTCTCTTTGAATCTTCTTTATCATGCTAGGATTAGCAGGAAAAAGCAAAAAATTTCAGAATTGCACCTTGCAATGTGGAGATATTACTGTTTGTGCATTTACAATATTCATTGATTTTTGCCATTGAAAAACGTTTTTCATATACCAGAAATGTTTGAAGCTACTGACTGAATGAAAGGAGCTGGCATCTCACTCTCTTTGAATCTTCTTTATCATGCTAGGATTAACAGGAAAAAGCTAAAAATTTCAGAATTGCACCGTGCAATGTGGAGATATTACTGTTTGTGCATTTACAATATTCATTGATTTTTGCCATTGAAAAACATGTTTTTCATATACCAGAAATGTTTGAAGCTACTGACTGAATGAAAGGAGCTGGCATCTCACTCTCTTTGAATCTTATCATGCTAGGATTAGCAGGAAAAAGCAAAAAATTTCAGAATTGCACCTTGCAATGTGGAGATATTACTGTTTGTGCATTTACAATATTCATTGATTTTTGCCATTGAAAAACATGTTTTTCATATACCAGAAATGTTTGAAGCTACTGACTGAATGAAAGGAGCTGGCATCTCACTCTCTTTGAATCTTCTTTATCATGCTAGGATTAACAGGAAAAAGCAAAAAATTTCAGAATTGCACCTTGCAATGTGGAGATATTACTGTTTGTGCATTTACAATATTCATTGATTTTTGCCATTGAAAAACATGTTTTTCATATACCAGAAATGTTTGAAGCTACTGACTGAATGAAAGGAGCTGGCATCTCACTCTCTTTGAATCTTCTTTATCATGCTAGGATTAACAGGAAAAAGCAAAAAATTTCAGAATTGCACCTTGCAATGTGGAGATATTACTGTTTGTGCATTTACAATATTCATTGATTTTTGCCATTGAAAAACATGTTTTTCATATACCAGAAATGTTTGAAGCTACTGACTGAATGAAAGGAGCTGGCATCTCACTCTCTTTGAATCTTCTTTATCATGCTAGGATTAGCAGGAAAAAGCAAAAAATTTCAGAATTGCACCTTGCAATGTGGAGATATTACTGTTTGTGCATTTACAATATTCATTGATTTTTGCCATTGAAAAACATGTTTTTCATATACCAGAAATGTTTGAAGCTACTGACTGAATGAAAGGAGCTGGCATCTCACTCTCTTTGAATCTTCTTTATCATGCTAGGATTAACAGGAAAAAGCTAAAAATTTCAGAATTGCACCGTGCAATGTGGAGATATTACTGTTTGTGCATTTACAATATTCATTGATTTTTGCCATTGAAAAACATGTTTTTCATATACCAGAAATGTTTGAAGCTACTGACTGAATGAAAGGAGCTGGCATCTCACTCTCTTTGAATCTTCTTTATCATGCTAGGATTAGCAGGAAAAAGCAAAAAATTTCAGAATTGCACCTTGCAATGTGGAGATATTACTGTTTGTGCATTTACAATATTCATTGATTTTTGCCATTGAAAAACGTTTTTCATATACCAGAAATGTTTGAAGCTACTGACTGAATGAAAGGAGCTGGCATCTCACGCTCTTTGAATCTTCTTTATCATGCTAGGATTAACAGGAAAAAGCTAAAAATTTCAGAATTGCACCGTGCAATGTGGAGATATTACTGTTTGTGCATTTACAATATTCATTGATTTTTGCCATTGAAAAACATGTTTTTCATATACCAGAAATGTTTGAAGCTACTGACTGAATGAAAGGAGCTGGCATCTCACTCTCTTTGAATCTTCTTTATCATGCTAGGATTAGCAGGAAAAAGCAAAAAATTTCAGAATTGCACCTTGCAATGTGGAGATATTACTGTTTGTGCATTTACAATATTCATTGATTTTTGCCATTGAAAAACATGTTTTTCATATACCAGAAATGTTTGAAGCTACTGACTGAATGAAAGGAGCTGGCATCTCACTCTCTTTGAATCTTCTTTATCATGCTAGGATTAGCAGGAAAAAGCAAAAAATTTCAGAATTGCACCTTGCAATGTGGAGATATTACTGTTTGTGCATTTACAATATTCATTGATTTTTGCCATTGAAAAACATGTTTTTCATATACCAGAAATGTTTGAAGCTACTGACTGAATGAAAGGAGCTGGCATCTCACTCTCTTTGAATCTTCTTTATCATGCTAGGATTAACAGGAAAAAGCTAAAAATTTCAGAATTGCACCGTGCAATGTGGAGATATTACTGTTTGTGCATTTACAATATTCATTGATTTTTGCCATTGAAAAACATGTTTTTCATATACCAGAAATGTTTGAAGCTACTGACTGAATGAAAGGAGCTGGCATCTCACTCTCTTTGAATCTTCTTTATCATGCTAGGATTAGCAGGAAAAAGCAAAAAATTTCAGAATTGCACCTTGCAATGTGGAGATATTACTGTTTGTGCATTTACAATATTCATTGATTTTTGCCATTGAAAAACATGTTTTTCATATACCAGAAATGTTTGAAGCTACTGACTGAATGAAAGGAGCTGGCATCTCACTCTCTTTGAATCTTCTTTATCATGCTAGGATTAACAAGAAAAAGCTAAAAATTTCAGAATTGCACCGTGCAATGTGGAGATATTACTGTTTGTGCATTTACAATATTCATTGATTTTTGCCATTGAAAAACATGTTTTTCATATACCAGAAATGTTTGAAGCTACTGACTGAATGAAAGGAGCTGGCATCTCACTCTCTTTGAATCTTCTTTATCATGCTAGGATTAGCAGGAAAAAGCAAAAAATTTCAGAATTGCACCTTGCAATGTGGAGATATTACTGTTTGTGCATTTACAATATTCATTGATTTTTGCCATTGAAAAACATGTTTTTCATATACCAGAAATGTTTGAAGCTACTGACTGAATGAAAGGAGCTGGCATCTCACTCTCTTTGAATCTTCTTTATCATGCTAGGATTAACAGGAAAAAGCAAAAAATTTCAGAATTGCACCTTGCAATGTGGAGATATTACTGTTTGTGCATTTACAATATTCATTGATTTTTGCCATTGAAAAACATGTTTTTCATATACCAGAAATGTTTGAAGCTACTGACTGAATGAAAGGAGCTGGCATCTCACTCTCTTTGAATCTTCTTTATCATGCTAGGATTAACAGGAAAAAGCTAAAAATTTCAGAATTGCACCGTGCAATGTGGAGATATTACTGTTTGTGCATTTACAATATTCATTGATTTTTGCCATTGAAAAACATGTTTTTCATATACCAGAAATGTTTGAAGCTACTGACTGAATGAAAGGAGCTGGCATCTCACTCTCTTTGAATCTTCTTTATCATGCTAGGATTAGCAGGAAAAAGCAAAAAATTTCAGAATTGCACCTTGCAATGTGGAGATATTACTGTTTGTGCATTTACAATATTCATTGATTTTTGCCATTGAAAAACATGTTTTTCATATACCAGAAATGTTTGAAGCTACTGACTGAATGAAAGGAGCTGGCATCTCACTCTCTTTCAATCTTCTTTATCATGCTAGGATTAACAGGAAAAAGCAAAAAATTTCAGAATTGCACCTTGCAATGTGGAGATATTACTGTTTGTGCATTTACAATATTCATTGATTTTTGCCATTGAAAAACATGTTTTTCATATACCAGAAATGTTTGAAGCTACTGACTGAATGAAAGGAGCTGGCATCTCACTCTCTTTGAATCTTCTTTATCATGCTAGGATTAACAGGAAAAAGCAAAAAATTTCAGAATTGCACCGTGCAATGTGGAGATATTACTGTTTGTGCATTTACAATATTCATTGATTTTTGCCATTGAAAAACATGTTTTTCATATACCAGAAATGTTTGAAGCTACTGACTGAATGAAAGGAGCTGGCATCTCACTCTCTTTGAATCTTCTTTATCATGCTAGGATTAGCAGGAAAAAGCAAAAAATTTCAGAATTGCACCTTGCAATGTGGAGATATTACTGTTTGTGCATTTACAATATTCATTGATTTTTGCCATTGAAAAACATGTTTTTCATATACCAGAAATGTTTGAAGCTACTGACTGAATGAAAGGAGCTGGCATCTCACTCTCTTTGAATCTTCTTTATCATGCTAGGATTAACAGGAAAAAGCTAAAAATTTCAGAATTGCACCGTGCAATGTGGAGATATTACTGTTTGTGCATTTACAATATTCATTGATTTTTGCCATTGAAAAACATGTTTTTCATATACCAGAAATGTTTGAAGCTACTGACTGAATGAAAGGAGCTGGCATCTCACTCTCTTTGAATCTTCTTTATCATGCTAGGATTAGCAGGAAAAAGCAAAAAATTTCAGAATTGCACCTTGCAATGTGGAGATATTACTGTTTGTGCATTTACAATATTCATTGATTTTTGCCATTGAAAAACATGTTTTTCATATACCAGAAATGTTTGAAGCTACTGACTGAATGAAAGGAGCTGGCATCTCACTCTCTTTGAATCTTCTTTATCATGCTAGGATTAACAGGAAAAAGCAAAGAATTTCAGAATTGCACCTTGCAATGTGGAGATATTACTGTTTGTGCATTTACAATATTCATTGATTTTTGCCATTGAAAAACATGTTTTTCATATACCAGAAATGTTTGAAGCTACTGACTGAATGAAAGGAGCTGGCATCTCACTCTCTTTGAATCTTCTTTATCATGCTAGGATTAGCAGGAAAAAGCAAAAAATTTCAGAATTGCACCTTGCAATGTGGAGATATTACTGTTTGTGCATTTACAATATTCATTGATTTTTGCCATTGAAAAACATGTTTTTCATATACCAGAAATGTTTGAAGCTACTGACTGAATGAAAGGAGCTGGCATCTCACTCTCTTTCAATCTTCTTTATCATGCTAGGATTAACAGGAAAAAGCAAAAAATTTCAGAATTGCACCTTGCAATGTGGAGATATTACTGTTTGTGCATTTACAATATTCATTGATTTTTGCCATTGAAAAACATGTTTTTCATATACCAGAAATGTTTGAAGCTACTGACTGAATGAAAGGAGCTGGCATCTCACTCTCTTTGAATCTTCTTTATCATGCTAGGATTAACAGGAAAAAGCAAAAAATTTCAGAATTGCACCGTGCAATGTGGAGATATTACTGTTTGTGCATTTACAATATTCATTGATTTTTGCCATTGAAAAACATGTTTTTCATATACCAGAAATGTTTGAAGCTACTGACTGAATGAAAGGAGCTGGCATCTCACTCTCTTTGAATCTTCTTTATCATGCTAGGATTAACAGGAAAAAGCAAAGAATTTCAGAATTGCACCTTGCAATGTGGAGATATTACTGTTTGTGCATTTACAATATTCATTGATTTTTGCCATTGAAAAACATGTTTTTCATATACCAGAAATGTTTGAAGCTACTGACTGAATGAAAGGAGCTGGCATCTCACTCTCTTTGAATCTTCTTTATCATGCTAGGATTAGCAGGAAAAAGCAAAAAATTTCAGAATTGCACCTTGCAATGTGGAGATATTACTGTTTGTGCATTTACAATATTCATTGATTTTTGCCATTGAAAAACATGTTTTTCATATACCAGAAATGTTTGAAGCTACTGACTGAATGAAAGGAGCTGGCATCTCACTCTCTTTCAATCTTCTTTATCATGCTAGGATTAACAGGAAAAAGCAAAAAATTTCAGAATTGCACCTTGCAATGTGGAGATATTACTGTTTGTGCATTTACAATATTCATTGATTTTTGCCATTGAAAAACATGTTTTTCATATACCAGAAATGTTTGAAGCTACTGACTGAATGAAAGGAGCTGGCATCTCACTCTCTTTGAATCTTCTTTATCATGCTAGGATTAACAGGAAAAAGCAAAAAATTTCAGAATTGCACCGTGCAATGTGGAGATATTACTGTTTGTGCATTTACAATATTCATTGATTTTTGCCATTGAAAAACATGTTTTTCATATACCAGAAATGTTTGAAGCTACTGACTGAATGAAAGGAGCTGGCATCTCACTCTCTTTGAATCTTCTTTATCATGCTAGGATTAGCAGGAAAAAGCAAAAAATTTCAGAATTGCACCTTGCAATGTGGAGATATTACTGTTTGTGCATTTACAATATTCATTGATTTTTGCCATTGAAAAACATGTTTTTCATATACCAGAAATGTTTGAAGCTACTGACTGAATGAAAGGAGCTGGCATCTCACTCTCTTTGAATCTTCTTTATCATGCTAGGATTAACAGGAAAAAGCTAAAAATTTCAGAATTGCACCGTGCAATGTGGAGATATTACTGTTTGTGCATTTACAATATTCATTGATTTTTGCCATTGAAAAACATGTTTTTCATATACCAGAAATGTTTGAAGCTACTGACTGAATGAAAGGAGCTGGCATCTCACTCTCTTTGAATCTTCTTTATCATGCTAGGATTAGCAGGAAAAAGCAAAAAATTTCAGAATTGCACCTTGCAATGTGGAGATATTACTGTTTGTGCATTTACAATATTCATTGATTTTTGCCATTGAAAAACATGTTTTTCATATACCAGAAATGTTTGAAGCTACTGACTGAATGAAAGGAGCTGGCATCTCACTCTCTTTGAATCTTCTTTATCATGCTAGGATTAGCAGGAAAAAGCAAAAAATTTCAGAATTGCACCTTGCAATGTGGAGATATTACTGTTTGTGCATTTACAATATTCATTGATTTTTGCCATTGAAAAACATGTTTTTCATATACCAGAAATGTTTGAAGCTACTGACTGAATGAAAGGAGCTGGCATCTCACTCTCTTTGAATCTTCTTTATCATGCTAGGATTAACAGGAAAAAGCTAAAAATTTCAGAATTGCACCGTGCAATGTGGAGATATTACTGTTTGTGCATTTACAATATTCATTGATTTTTGCCATTGAAAAACATGTTTTTCATATACCAGAAATGTTTGAAGCTACTGACTGAATGAAAGGAGCTGGCATCTCACTCTCTTTGAATCTTCTTTATCATGCTAGGATTAGCAGGAAAAAGCAAAAAATTTCAGAATTGCACCTTGCAATGTGGAGATATTACTGTTTGTGCATTTACAATATTCATTGATTTTTGCCATTGAAAAACATGTTTTTCATATACCAGAAATGTTTGAAGCTACTGACTGAATGAAAGGAGCTGGCATCTCACTCTCTTTGAATCTTCTTTATCATGCTAGGATTAACAAGAAAAAGCTAAAAATTTCAGAATTGCACCGTGCAATGTGGAGATATTACTGTTTGTGCATTTACAATATTCATTGATTTTTGCCATTGAAAAACATGTTTTTCATATACCAGAAATGTTTGAAGCTACTGACTGAATGAAAGGAGCTGGCATCTCACTCTCTTTGAATCTTCTTTATCATGCTAGGATTAGCAGGAAAAAGCAAAAAATTTCAGAATTGCACCTTGCAATGTGGAGATATTACTGTTTGTGCATTTACAATATTCATTGATTTTTGCCATTGAAAAACATGTTTTTCATATACCAGAAATGTTTGAAGCTACTGACTGAATGAAAGGAGCTGGCATCTCACTCTCTTTGAATCTTCTTTATCATGCTAGGATTAACAGGAAAAAGCAAAAAATTTCAGAATTGCACCTTGCAATGTGGAGATATTACTGTTTGTGCATTTACAATATTCATTGATTTTTGCCATTGAAAAACATGTTTTTCATATACCAGAAATGTTTGAAGCTACTGACTGAATGAAAGGAGCTGGCATCTCACTCTCTTTGAATCTTCTTTATCATGCTAGGATTAACAGGAAAAAGCTAAAAATTTCAGAATTGCACCGTGCAATGTGGAGATATTACTGTTTGTGCATTTACAATATTCATTGATTTTTGCCATTGAAAAACATGTTTTTCATATACCAGAAATGTTTGAAGCTACTGACTGAATGAAAGGAGCTGGCATCTCACTCTCTTTGAATCTTCTTTATCATGCTAGGATTAGCAGGAAAAAGCAAAAAATTTCAGAATTGCACCTTGCAATGTGGAGATATTACTGTTTGTGCATTTACAATATTCATTGATTTTTGCCATTGAAAAACATGTTTTTCATATACCAGAAATGTTTGAAGCTACTGACTGAATGAAAGGAGCTGGAATCTCACTCTCTTTCAATCTTCTTTATCATGCTAGGATTAACAGGAAAAAGCAAAAAATTTCAGAATTGCACCTTGCAATGTGGAGATATTACTGTTTGTGCATTTACAATATTCATTGATTTTTGCCATTGAAAAACATGTTTTTCATATACCAGAAATGTTTGAAGCTACTGACTGAATGAAAGGAGCTGGCATCTCACTCTCTTTGAATCTTCTTTATCATGCTAGGATTAACAGGAAAAAGCAAAAAATTTCAGAATTGCACCGTGCAATGTGGAGATATTACTGTTTGTGCATTTACAATATTCATTGATTTTTGCCATTGAAAAACATGTTTTTCATATACCAGAAATGTTTGAAGCTACTGACTGAATGAAAGGAGCTGGCATCTCACTCTCTTTGAATCTTCTTTATCATGCTAGGATTAGCAGGAAAAAGCAAAAAATTTCAGAATTGCACCTTGCAATGTGGAGATATTACTGTTTGTGCATTTACAATATTCATTGATTTTTGCCATTGAAAAACATGTTTTTCATATACCAGAAATGTTTGAAGCTACTGACTGAATGAAAGGAGCTGGCATCTCACTCTCTTTGAATCTTCTTTATCATGCTAGGATTAACAGGAAAAAGCTAAAAATTTCAGAATTGCACCGTGCAATGTGGAGATATTACTGTTTGTGCATTTACAATATTCATTGATTTTTGCCATTGAAAAACATGTTTTTCATATACCAGAAATGTTTGAAGCTACTGACTGAATGAAAGGAGCTGGCATCTCACTCTCTTTGAATCTTCTTTATCATGCTAGGATTAGCAGGAAAAAGCAAAAAATTTCAGAATTGCACCTTGCAATGTGGAGATATTACTGTTTGTGCATTTACAATATTCATTGATTTTTGCCATTGAAAAACATGTTTTTCATATACCAGAAATGTTTGAAGCTACTGACTGAATGAAAGGAGCTGGCATCTCACTCTCTTTGAATCTTCTTTATCATGCTAGGATTAACAGGAAAAAGCAAAGAATTTCAGAATTGCACCTTGCAATGTGGAGATATTACTGTTTGTGCATTTACAATATTCATTGATTTTTGCCATTGAAAAACATGTTTTTCATATACCAGAAATGTTTGAAGCTACTGACTGAATGAAAGGAGCTGGCATCTCACTCTCTTTGAATCTTCTTTATCATGCTAGGATTAGCAGGAAAAAGCAAAAAATTTCAGAATTGCACCTTGCAATGTGGAGATATTACTGTTTGTGCATTTACAATATTCATTGATTTTTGCCATTGAAAAACATGTTTTTCATATACCAGAAATGTTTGAAGCTACTGACTGAATGAAAGGAGCTGGCATCTCACTCTCTTTCAATCTTCTTTATCATGCTAGGATTAACAGGAAAAAGCAAAAAATTTCAGAATTGCACCTTGCAATGTGGAGATATTACTGTTTGTGCATTTACAATATTCATTGATTTTTGCCATTGAAAAACATGTTTTTCATATACCAGAAATGTTTGAAGCTACTGACTGAATGAAAGGAGCTGGCATCTCACTCTCTTTGAATCTTCTTTATCATGCTAGGATTAACAGGAAAAAGCAAAAAATTTCAGAATTGCACCGTGCAATGTGGAGATATTACTGTTTGTGCATTTACAATATTCATTGATTTTTGCCATTGAAAAACATGTTTTTCATATACCAGAAATGTTTGAAGCTACTGACTGAATGAAAGGAGCTGGCATCTCACTCTCTTTGAATCTTCTTTATCATGCTAGGATTAGCAGGAAAAAGCAAAAAATTTCAGAATTGCACCTTGCAATGTGGAGATATTACTGTTTGTGCATTTACAATATTCATTGATTTTTGCCATTGAAAAACATGTTTTTCATATACCAGAAATGTTTGAAGCTACTGACTGAATGAAAGGAGCTGGCATCTCACTCTCTTTGAATCTTCTTTATCATGCTAGGATTAACAGGAAAAAGCTAAAAATTTCAGAATTGCACCGTGCAATGTGGAGATATTACTGTTTGTGCATTTACAATATTCATTGATTTTTGCCATTGAAAAACATGTTTTTCATATACCAGAAATGTTTGAAGCTACTGACTGAATGAAAGGAGCTGGCATCTCACTCTCTTTGAATCTTCTTTATCATGCTAGGATTAGCAGGAAAAAGCAAAAAATTTCAGAATTGCACCTTGCAATGTGGAGATATTACTGTTTGTGCATTTACAATATTCATTGATTTTTGCCATTGAAAAACATGTTTTTCATATACCAGAAATGTTTGAAGCTACTGACTGAATGAAAGGAGCTGGCATCTCACTCTCTTTGAATCTTCTTTATCATGCTAGGATTAACAGGAAAAAGCAAAGAATTTCAGAATTGCACCTTGCAATGTGGAGATATTACTGTTTGTGCATTTACAATATTCATTGATTTTTGCCATTGAAAAACATGTTTTTCATATACCAGAAATGTTTGAAGCTACTGACTGAATGAAAGGAGCTGGCATCTCACTCTCTTTGAATCTTCTTTATCATGCTAGGATTAACAGGAAAAAGCTAAAAATTTCAGAATTGCACCGTGCAATGTGGAGATATTACTGTTTGTGCATTTACAATATTCATTGATTTTTGCCATTGAAAAACATGTTTTTCATATACCAGAAATGTTTGAAGCTACTGACTGAATGAAAGGAGCTGGCATCTCACTCTCTTTGAATCTTCTTTATCATGCTAGGATTAGCAGGAAAAAGCAAAAAATTTCAGAATTGCACCTTGCAATGTGGAGATATTACTGTTTGTGCATTTACAATATTCATTGATTTTTGCCATTGAAAAACATGTTTTTCATATACCAGAAATGTTTGAAGCTACTGACTGAATGAAAGGAGCTGGCATCTCACTCTCTTTGAATCTTCTTTATCATGCTAGGATTAACAGGAAAAAGCTAAAAATTTCAGAATTGCACCGTGCAATGTGGAGATATTACTGTTTGTGCATTTACAATATTCATTGATTTTTGCCATTGAAAAACATGTTTTTCATATACCAGAAATGTTTGAAGCTACTGACTGAATGAAAGGAGCTGGCATCTCACTCTCTTTGAATCTTCTTTATCATGCTAGGATTAGCAGGAAAAAGCAAAAAATTTCAGAATTGCACCTTGCAATGTGGAGATATTACTGTTTGTGCATTTACAATATTCATTGATTTTTGCCATTGAAAAACATGTTTTTCATATACCAGAAATGTTTGAAGCTACTGACTGAATGAAAGGAGCTGGCATCTCACTCTCTTTGAATCTTCTTTATCATGCTAGGATTAACAGGAAAAAGCAAAAAATTTCAGAATTGCACCTTGCAATGTGGAGATATTACTGTTTGTGCATTTACAATATTCATTGATTTTTGCCATTGAAAAACATGTTTTTCATATACCAGAAATGTTTGAAGCTACTGACTGAATGAAAGGAGCTGGCATCTCACTCTCTTTGAATCTTCTTTATCATGCTAGGATTAACAGGAAAAAGCTAAAAATTTCAGAATTGCACCGTGCAATGTTGAGATATTACTGTTTGTGCATTTACAATATTCATTGATTTTTGCCATTGAAAAACATGTTTTTCATATACCAGAAATGTTTGAAGCTACTGACTGAATGAAAGGAGCTGGCATCTCACTCTCTTTGAATCTTCTTTATCATGCTAGGATTAGCAGGAAAAAGCAAAAAATTTCAGAATTGCACCTTGCAATGTGGAGATATTACTGTTTGTGCATTTACAATATTCATTGATTTTTGCCATTGAAAAACGTTTTTCATATACCAGAAATGTTTGAAGCTACTGACTGAATGAAAGGAGCTGGCATCTCACTCTCTTTGAATCTTCTTTATCATGCTAGGATTAACAGGAAAAAGCTAAAAATTTCAGAATTGCACCGTGCAATGTGGAGATATTACTGTTTGTGCATTTACAATATTCATTGATTTTTGCCATTGAAAAACATGTTTTTCATATACCAGAAATGTTTGAAGCTACTGACTGAATGAAAGGAGCTGGCATCTCACTCTCTTTGAATCTTCTTTATCATGCTAGGATTAGCAGGAAAAAGCAAAAAATTTCAGAATTGCACCTTGCAATGTGGAGATATTACTGTTTGTGCATTTACAATATTCGTTGATTTTTGCCATTGAAAAACATGTTTTTCATATACCAGAAATGTTTGAAGCTACTGACTGAATGAAAGGAGCTGGCATCTCACTCTCTTTGAATCTTCTTTATCATGCTAGGATTAGCAGGAAAAAGCAAAAAATTTCAGAATTGCACCTTGCAATGTGGAGATATTACTGTTTGTGCATTTACAATATTCATTGATTTTTGCCATTGAAAAACATGTTTTTCATATACCAGAAATGTTTGAAGCTACTGACTGAATGAAAGGAGCTGGCATCTCACTCTCTTTGAATCTTCTTTATCATGCTAGGATTAACAGGAAAAAGCTAAAAATTTCAGAATTGCACCGTGCAATGTGGAGATATTACTGTTTGTGCATTTACAATATTCATTGATTTTTGCCATTGAAAAACATGTTTTTCATATACCAGAAATGTTTGAAGCTACTGACTGAATGAAAGGAGCTGGCATCTCACTCTCTTTGAATCTTCTTTATCATGCTAGGATTAGCAGGAAAAAGCAAAAAATTTCAGAATTGCACCTTGCAATGTGGAGATATTACTGTTTGTGCATTTACAATATTCATTGATTTTTGCCATTGAAAAACATGTTTTTCATATACCAGAAATGTTTGAAGCTACTGACTGAATGAAAGGAGCTGGCATCTCACTCTCTTTCAATCTTCTTTATCATGCTAGGATTAACAGGAAAAAGCAAAAAATTTCAGAATTGCACCTTGCAATGTGGAGATATTACTGTTTGTGCATTTACAATATTCATTGATTTTTGCCATTGAAAAACATGTTTTTCATATACCAGAAATGTTTGAAGCTACTGACTGAATGAAAGGAGCTGGCATCTCACTCTCTTTGAATCTTCTTTATCATGCTAGGATTAACAGGAAAAAGCAAAAAATTTCAGAATTGCACCGTGCAATGTGGAGATATTACTGTTTGTGCATTTACAATATTCATTGATTTTTGCCATTGAAAAACATGTTTTTCATATACCAGAAATGTTTGAAGCTACTGACTGAATGAAAGGAGCTGGCATCTCACTCTCTTTGAATCTTCTTTATCATGCTAGGATTAGCAGGAAAAAGCAAAAAATTTCAGAATTGCACCTTGCAATGTGGAGATATTACTGTTTGTGCATTTACAATATTCGTTGATTTTTGCCATTGAAAAACATGTTTTTCATATACCAGAAATGTTTGAAGCTACTGACTGAATGAAAGGAGCTGGCATCTCACTCTCTTTGAATCTTCTTTATCATGCTAGGATTAACAGGAAAAAGCAAAAAATTTCAGAATTGCACCTTGCAATGTGGAGATATTACTGTTTGTGCATTTACAATATTCATTGATTTTTGCCATTGAAAAACATGTTTTTCATATACCAGAAATGTTTGAAGCTACTGACTGAATGAAAGGAGCTGGCATCTCACTCTCTTTGAATCTTCTTTATCATGCTAGGATTAACAGGAAAAAGCTAAAAATTTCAGAATTGCACCGTGCAATGTGGAGATATTACTGTTTGTGCATTTACAATATTCATTGATTTTTGCCATTGAAAAACATGTTTTTCATATACCAGAAATGTTTGAAGCTACTGACTGAATGAAAGGAGCTGGCATCTCACTCTCTTTGAATCTTCTTTATCATGCTAGGATTAGCAGGAAAAAGCAAAAAATTTCAGAATTGCACCTTGCAATGTGGAGATATTACTGTTTGTGCATTTACAATATTCATTGATTTTTGCCATTGAAAAACGTTTTTCATATACCAGAAATGTTTGAAGCTACTGACTGAATGAAAGGAGCTGGCATCTCACTCTCTTTCAATCTTCTTTATCATGCTAGGATTAACAGGAAAAAGCAAAAAATTTCAGAATTGCACCTTGCAATGTGGAGATATTACTGTTTGTGCATTTACAATATTCATTGATTTTTGCCATTGAAAAACATGTTTTTCATATACCAGAAATGTTTGAAGCTACTGACTGAATGAAAGGAGCTGGCATCTCACTCTCTTTGAATCTTCTTTATCATGCTAGGATTAACAGGAAAAAGCAAAAAATTTCAGAATTGCACCGTGCAATGTGGAGATATTACTGTTTGTGCATTTACAATATTCATTGATTTTTGCCATTGAAAAACATGTTTTTCATATACCAGAAATGTTTGAAGCTACTGACTGAATGAAAGGAGCTGGCATCTCACTCTCTTTGAATCTTCTTTATCATGCTAGGATTAGCAGGAAAAAGCAAAAAATTTCAGAATTGCACCTTGCAATGTGGAGATATTACTGTTTGTGCATTTACAATATTCGTTGATTTTTGCCATTGAAAAACATGTTTTTCATATACCAGAAATGTTTGAAGCTACTGACTGAATGAAAGGAGCTGGCATCTCACTCTCTTTGAATCTTCTTTATCATGCTAGGATTAACAGGAAAAAGCAAAAAATTTCAGAATTGCACCTTGCAATGTGGAGATATTACTGTTTGTGCATTTACAATATTCATTGATTTTTGCCATTGAAAAACATGTTTTTCATATACCAGAAATGTTTGAAGCTACTGACTGAATGAAAGGAGCTGGCATCTCACTCTCTTTGAATCTTCTTTATCATGCTAGGATTAACAGGAAAAAGCTAAAAATTTCAGAATTGCACCGTGCAATGTGGAGATATTACTGTTTGTGCATTTACAATATTCATTGATTTTTGCCATTGAAAAACATGTTTTTCATATACCAGAAATGTTTGAAGCTACTGACTGAATGAAAGGAGCTGGCATCTCACTCTCTTTGAATCTTCTTTATCATGCTAGGATTAGCAGGAAAAAGCAAAAAATTTCAGAATTGCACCTTGCAATGTGGAGATATTACTGTTTGTGCATTTACAATATTCATTGATTTTTGCCATTGAAAAACATGTTTTTCATATACCAGAAATGTTTGAAGCTACTGACTGAATGAAAGGAGCTGGCATCTCACTGTCTTTCAATCTTCTTTATCATGCTAGGATTAACAGGAAAAAGCAAAAAATTTCAGGATTGCACCTTGCAATGTGGAGATATTACTGTCTGTGCATTTACAATATTCATTGATTTTTGCCATTGAAAAACATGTTTTTCATATACCAGAAATGTTTGAAGCTACTGACAATGAAAGGAGCTGGCATCTCACTCTCTTTGAATCTTCTTTATCATGCTAGGATTAACAGGAAAAAGCAAAAAATTTCAGAATTGCACCGTGCAATGTGGAGATATTACTGTTTGTGCATTTACAATATTCATTGATTTTTGCCATTGAAAAACATGTTTTTCATATACCAGAAATGTTTGAAGCTACTGACTGAATGAAAGGAGCTGGCATCTCACTCTCTTTGAATCTTCTTTATCATGCTAGGATTAGCAGGAAAAAGCAAAAAATTTCAGAATTGCACCTTGCAATGTGGAGATATTACTGTTTGTGCATTTACAATATTCATTGATTTTTGCCATTGAAAAACATGTTTTTCATATACCAGAAATGTTTGAAGCTACTGACTGAATGAAAGGAGCTGGCATCTCACTCTCTTTGAATCTTCTTTATCATGCTAGGATTAACAGGAAAAAGCTAAAAATTTCAGAATTGCACCTTGCAATGTGGAGATATTACTGTTTGTGCATTTACAATATTCATTGATTTTTGCCATTGAAAAACATGTTTTTCATATACCAGAAATGTTTGAAGCTACTGACTGAATGAAAGGAGCTGGCATCTCACTCTCTTTGAATCTTCTTTATCATGCTAGGATTAACAGGAAAAAGCTAAAAATTTCAGAATTGCACCGTGCAATGTGGAGATATTACTGTTTGTGCATTTACAATATTCATTGATTTTTGCCATTGAAAAACATGTTTTTCATATACCAGAAATGTTTGAAGCTACTGACTGAATGAAAGGAGCTGGCATCTCACTCTCTTTGAATCTTCTTTATCATGCTAGGATTAGCAGGAAAAAGCAAAAAATTTCAGAATTGCACCTTGCAATGTGGAGATATTACTGTTTGTGCATTTACAATATTCATTGATTTTTGCCATTGAAAAACGTTTTTCATATACCAGAAATGTTTGAAGCTACTGACTGAATGAAAGGAGCTGGCATCTCACTCTCTTTCAATCTTCTTTATCATGCTAGGATTAACAGGAAAAAGCAAAAAATTTCAGAATTGCACCTTGCAATGTGGAGATATTACTGTTTGTGCATTTACAATATTCATTGATTTTTGCCATTGAAAAACATGTTTTTCATATACCAGAAATGTTTGAAGCTACTGACTGAATGAAAGGAGCTGGCATCTCACTCTCTTTGAATCTTCTTTATCATGCTAGGATTAACAGGAAAAAGCAAAAAATTTCAGAATTGCACCGTGCAATGTGGAGATATTACTGTTTGTGCATTTACAATATTCATTGATTTTTGCCATTGAAAAACATGTTTTTCATATACCAGAAATGTTTGAAGCTACTGACTGAATGAAAGGAGCTGGCATCTCACTCTCTTTGAATCTTCTTTATCATGCTAGGATTAGCAGGAAAAAGCAAAAAATTTCAGAATTGCACCTTGCAATGTGGAGATATTACTGTTTGTGCATTTACAATATTCGTTGATTTTTGCCATTGAAAAACATGTTTTTCATATACCAGAAATGTTTGAAGCTACTGACTGAATGAAAGGAGCTGGCATCTCACTCTCTTTGAATCTTCTTTATCATGCTAGGATTAGCAGGAAAAAGCAAAAAATTTCAGAATTGCACGTTGCAATGTGGAGATATTACTGTTTGTGCATTTACAATATTCATTGATTTTTGCCATTGAAAAACATGTTTTTCATATACCAGAAATGTTTGAAGCTACTGACTGAATGAAAGGAGCTGGCATCTCACTCTCTTTGAATCTTCTTTATCATGCTAGGATTAACAGGAAAAAGCTAAAAATTTCAGAATTGCACCGTGCAATGTGGAGATATTACTGTTTGTGCATTTACAATATTCATTGATTTTTGCCATTGAAAAACATGTTTTTCATATACCAGAAATGTTTGAAGCTACTGACTGAATGAAAGGAGCTGGCATCTCACTCTCTTTGAATCTTCTTTATCATGCTAGGATTAGCAGGAAAAAGCAAAAAATTTCAGAATTGCACCTTGCAATGTGGAGATATTACTGTTTGTGCATTTACAATATTCATTGATTTTTGCCATTGAAAAACATGTTTTTCATATACCAGAAATGTTTGAAGCTACTGACTGAATGAAAGGAGCTGGCATCTCACTGTCTTTCAATCTTCTTTATCATGCTAGGATTAACAGGAAAAAGCAAAAAATTTCAGAATTGCACCTTGCAATGTGGAGATATTACTGTTTGTGCATTTACAATATTCATTGATTTTTGCCATTGAAAAACATGTTTTTCATATACCAGAAATGTTTGAAGCTACTGACTGAATGAAAGGAGCTGGCATCTCACTCTCTTTGAATCTTCTTTATCATGCTAGGATTAGCAGGAAAAAGCAAAAAATTTCAGAATTGCACCTTGCAATGTGGAGATATTACTGTTTGTGCATTTACAATATTCATTGATTTTTGCCATTGAAAAACATGTTTTTCATATACCAGAAATGTTTGAAGCTACTGACTGAATGAAAGGAGCTGGCATCTCACTCTCTTTGAATCTTCTTTATCATGCTAGGATTAACAGGAAAAAGCTAAAAATTTCAGAATTGCACCGTGCAATGTGGAGATATTACTGTTTGTGCATTTACAATATTCATTGATTTTTGCCATTGAAAAACATGTTTTTCATATACCAGAAATGTTTGAAGCTACTGACTGAATGAAAGGAGCTGGCATCTCACTCTCTTTGAATCTTCTTTATCATGCTAGGATTAGCAGGAAAAAGCAAAAAATTTCAGAATTGCACCTTGCAATGTGGAGATATTACTGTTTGTGCATTTACAATATTCATTGATTTTTGCCATTGAAAAACATGTTTTTCATATACCAGAAATGTTTGAAGCTACTGACTGAATGAAAGGAGCTGGCATCTCACTGTCTTTCAATCTTCTTTATCATGCTAGGATTAACAGGAAAAAGCAAAAAATTTCAGAATTGCACCTTGCAATGTGGAGATATTACTGTTTGTGCATTTACAATATTCATTGATTTTTGCCATTGAAAAACATGTTTTTCATATACCAGAAATGTTTGAAGCTACTGACTGAATGAAAGGAGCTGGCATCTCACTCTCTTTGAATCTTCTTTATCATGCTAGGATTAGCAGGAAAAAGCAAAAAATTTCAGAATTGCACCTTGCAATGTGGAGATATTACTGTTTGTGCATTTACAATATTCATTGATTTTTGCCATTGAAAAACATGTTTTTCATATACCAGAAATGTTTGAAGCTACTGACTGAATGAAAGGAGCTGGCATCTCACTCTCTTTGAATCTTCTTTATCATGCTAGGATTAACAGGAAAAAGCTAAAAATTTCAGAATTGCACCGTGCAATGTGGAGATATTACTGTTTGTGCATTTACAATATTCATTGATTTTTGCCATTGAAAAACATGTTTTTCATATACCAGAAATGTTTGAAGCTACTGACTGAATGAAAGGAGCTGGCATCTCACTCTCTTTGAATCTTCTTTATCATGCTAGGATTAGCAGGAAAAAGCAAAAAATTTCAGAATTGCACCTTGCAATGTGGAGATATTACTGTTTGTGCATTTACAATATTCATTGATTTTTGCCATTGAAAAACATGTTTTTCATATACCAGAAATGTTTGAAGCTACTGACTGAATGAAAGGAGCTGGCATCTCACTCTCTTTGAATCTTCTTTATCATGCTAGGATTAACAGGAAAAAGCAAAGAATTTCAGAATTGCACCTTGCAATGTGGAGATATTACTGTTTGTGCATTTACAATATTCATTGATTTTTGCCATTGAAAAACATGTTTTTCATATACCAGAAATGTTTGAAGCTACTGACTGAATGAAAGGAGCTGGCATCTCACTCTCTTTGAATCTTCTTTATCATGCTAGGATTAACAGGAAAAAGCTAAAAATTTCAGAATTGCACCGTGCAATGTGGAGATATTACTGTTTGTGCATTTACAATATTCATTGATTTTTGCCATTGAAAAACATGTTTTTCATATACCAGAAATGTTTGAAGCTACTGACTGAATGAAAGGAGCTGGCATCTCACTCTCTTTGAATCTTCTTTATCATGCTAGGATTAGCAGGAAAAAGCAAAAAATTTCAGAATTGCACCTTGCAATGTGGAGATATTACTGTTTGTGCATTTACAATATTCATTGATTTTTGCCATTGAAAAACATGTTTTTCATATACCAGAAATGTTTGAAGCTACTGACTGAATGAAAGGAGCTGGCATCTCACTCTCTTTGAATCTTCTTTATCATGCTAGGATTAACAGGAAAAAGCTAAAAATTTCAGAATTGCACCGTGCAATGTGGAGATAATACTGTTTGTGCATTTACAATATTCATTGATTTTTGCCATTGAAAAACATGTTTTTCATATACCAGAAATGTTTGAAGCTACTGACTGAATGAAAGGAGCTGGCATCTCACTCTCTTTGAATCTTCTTTATCATGCTAGGATTAGCAGGAAAAAGCAAAAAATTTCAGAATTGCACCTTGCAATGTGGAGATATTACTGTTTGTGCATTTACAATATTCATTGATTTTTGCCATTGAAAAACATGTTTTTCATATACCAGAAATGTTTGAAGCTACTGACTGAATGAAAGGAGCTGGCATCTCACTCTCTTTGAATCTTCTTTATCATGCTAGGATTAACAGGAAAAAGCAAAAAATTTCAGAATTGCACCTTGCAATGTGGAGATATTACTGTTTGTGCATTTACAATATTCATTGATTTTTGCCATTGAAAAACATGTTTTTCATATACCAGAAATGTTTGAAGCTACTGACTGAATGAAAGGAGCTGGCATCTCACTCTCTTTGAATCTTCTTTATCATGCTAGGATTAACAGGAAAAAGCTAAAAATTTCAGAATTGCACCGTGCAATGTTGAGATATTACTGTTTGTGCATTTACAATATTCATTGATTTTTGCCATTGAAAAACATGTTTTTCATATACCAGAAATGTTTGAAGCTACTGACTGAATGAAAGGAGCTGGCATCTCACTCTCTTTGAATCTTCTTTATCATGCTAGGATTAGCAGGAAAAAGCAAAAAATTTCAGAATTGCACCTTGCAATGTGGAGATATTACTGTTTGTGCATTTACAATATTCATTGATTTTTGCCATTGAAAAACGTTTTTCATATACCAGAAATGTTTGAAGCTACTGACTGAATGAAAGGAGCTGGCATCTCACTCTCTTTGAATCTTCTTTATCATGCTAGGATTAACAGGAAAAAGTTAAAAATTTCAGAATTGCACCGTGCAATGTGGAGATATTACTGTTTGTGCATTTACAATATTCATTGATTTTTGCCATTGAAAAACATGTTTTTCATATACCAGAAATGTTTGAAGCTACTGACTGAATGAAAGGAGCTGGCATCTCACTCTCTTTGAATCTTCTTTATCATGCTAGGATTAGCAGGAAAAAGCAAAAAATTTCAGAATTGCACCTTGCAATGTGGAGATATTACTGTTTGTGCATTTACAATATTCGTTGATTTTTGCCATTGAAAAACATGTTTTTCATATACCAGAAATGTTTGAAGCTACTGACTGAATGAAAGGAGCTGGCATCTCACTCTCTTTGAATCTTCTTTATCATGCTAGGATTAACAGGAAAAAGCAAAAAATTTCAGAATTGCACCTTGCAATGTGGAGATATTACTGTTTGTGCATTTACAATATTCATTGATTTTTGCCATTGAAAAACATGTTTTTCATATACCAGAAATGTTTGAAGCTACTGACTGAATGAAAGGAGCTGGCATCTCACTCTCTTTGAATCTTCTTTATCATGCTAGGATTAGCAGGAAAAAGCAAAAAATTTCAGAATTGCACCTTGCAATGTGGAGATATTACTGTTTGTGCATTTACAATATTCATTGATTTTTGCCATTGAAAAACATGTTTTTCATATACCAGAAATGTTTGAAGCTACTGACTGAATGAAAGGAGCTGGCATCTCACTCTCTTTGAATCTTCTTTATCATGCTAGGATTAACAGGAAAAAGCTAAAAATTTCAGAATTGCACCGTGCAATGTGGAGATATTACTGTTTGTGCATTTACAATATTCATTGATTTTTGCCATTGAAAAACATGTTTTTCATATACCAGAAATGTTTGAAGCTACTGACTGAATGAAAGGAGCTGGCATCTCACTCTCTTTGAATCTTCTTTATCATGCTAGGATTAGCAGGAAAAAGCAAAAAATTTCAGAATTGCACCTTGCAATGTGGAGATATTACTGTTTGTGCATTTACAATATTCATTGATTTTTGCCATTGAAAAACATGTTTTTCATATACCAGAAATGTTTGAAGCTACTGACTGAATGAAAGGAGCTGGCATCTCACTCTCTTTGAATCTTCTTTATCATGCTAGGATTAACAGGAAAAAGCAAAAAATTTCAGAATTGCACCTTGCAATGTGGAGATATTACTGTTTGTGCATTTACAATATTCATTGATTTTTGCCATTGAAAAACATGTTTTTCATATACCAGAAATGTTTGAAGCTACTGACTGAATGAAAGGAGCTGGCATCTCACTCTCTTTGAATCTTCTTTATCATGCTAGGATTAGCAGGAAAAAGCAAAAAATTTCAGAATTGCACCTTGCAATGTGGAGATATTACTGTTTGTGCATTTACAATATTCATTGATTTTTGCCATTGAAAAACATGTTTTTCATATACCAGAAATGTTTGAAGCTACTGACTGAATGAAAGGAGCTGGCATCTCACTCTCTTTGAATCTTCTTTATCATGCTAGGATTAGCAGGAAAAAGCAAAAAATTTCAGAATTGCACCTTGCAATGTGGAGATATTACTGTTTGTGCATTTACAATATTCATTGATTTTTGCCATTGAAAAACATGTTTTTCATATACCAGAAATGTTTGAAGCTACTGACTGAATGAAAGGAGCTGGCATCTCACTCTCTTTGAATCTTCTTTATCATGCTAGGATTAACAGGAAAAAGCAAAAAATTTCAGAATTGCACCTTGCAATGTGGAGATATTACTGTTTGTGCATTTACAATATTCATTGATTTTTGCCATTGAAAAACATGTTTTTCATATACCAGAAATGTTTGAAGCTACTGACTGAATGAAAGGAGCTGGCATCTCACTCTCTTTGAATCTTCTTTATCATGCTAGGATTAACAGGAAAAAGCAAAACATTTCAGAATTGCACCTTGCAATGTGGAGATATTACTGTTTGTGCATTTACAATATTCATTGATTTTTGCCATTGAAAAACATGTTTTTCATATACCAGAAATGTTTGAAGCTACTGACTGAATGAAAGGAGCTGGCATCTCACTCTCTTTGAATCTTCTTTATCATGCTAGGATTAACAGGAAAAAGCTAAAAATTTCAGAATTGCACCGTGCAATGTGGAGATATTACTGTTTGTGCATTTACAATATTCATTGATTTTTGCCATTGAAAAACATGTTTTTCATATACCAGAAATGTTTGAAGCTACTGACTGAATGAAAGGAGCTGGCATCTCACTCTCTTTGAATCTTCTTTATCATGCTAGGATTAGCAGGAAAAAGCAAAAAATTTCAGAATTGCACCTTGCAATGTGGAGATATTACTGTTTGTGCATTTACAATATTCATTGATTTTTGCCATTGAAAAACATGTTTTTCATATACCAGAAATGTTTGAAGCTACTGACTGAATGAAAGGAGCTGGCATCTCACTCTCTTTGAATCTTCTTTATCATGCTAGGATTAACAGGAAAAAGCTAAAAATTTCAGAATTGCACCGTGCAATGTGGAGATATTACTGTTTGTGCATTTACAATATTCATTGATTTTTGCCATTGAAAAACATGTTTTTCATATACCAGAAATGTTTGAAGCTACTGACTGAATGAAAGGAGCTGGCATCTCACTCTCTTTGAATCTTCTTTATCATGCTAGGATTAGCAGGAAAAAGCAAAAAATTTCAGAATTGCACCTTGCAATGTGGAGATATTACTGTTTGTGCATTTACAATATTCATTGATTTTTGCCATTGAAAAACATGTTTTTCATATACCAGAAATGTTTGAAGCTACTGACTGAATGAAAGGAGCTGGCATCTCACTCTCTTTGAATCTTCTTTATCATGCTAGGATTAACAAGAAAAAGCTAAAAATTTCAGAATTGCACCGTGCAATGTGGAGATATTACTGTTTGTGCATTTACAATATTCATTGATTTTTGCCATTGAAAAACATGTTTTTCATATACCAGAAATGTTTGAAGCTACTGACTGAATGAAAGGAGCTGGCATCTCACTCTCTTTGAATCTTCTTTATCATGCTAGGATTAGCAGGAAAAAGCAAAAAATTTCAGAATTGCACCTTGCAATGTGGAGATATTACTGTTTGTGCATTTACAATATTCATTGATTTTTGCCTTTGAAAAACATGTTTTTCATATACCAGAAATGTTTGAAGCTACTGACTGAATGAAAGGAGCTGGCATCTCACTCTCTTTGAATCTTCTTTATCATGCTAGGATTAACAAGAAAAAGCAAAAAATTTCAGAATTGCACCTTGCAATGTGGAGATATTACTGTTTGTGCATTTACAATATTCATTGATTTTTGCCATTGAAAAACGTTTTTCATATACCAGAAATGTTTGAAGCTACTGACTGAATGAAAGGAGCTGGCATCTCACTCTCTTTGAATCTTCTTTATCATGCTAGGATTAGCAGGAAAAAGCAAAAAATTTCAGAATTGCACCTTGCAATGTGGAGATATTACTGTTTGTGCATTTACAATATTCATTGATTTTTGCCATTGAAAAACATGTTTTTCATATACCAGAAATGTTTGAAGCTACTGACTGAATGAAAGGAGCTGGCATCTCACTCTCTTTGAATCTTCTTTATCATGCTAGGATTAACAGGAAAAAGCTAAAAATTTCAGAATTGCACCGTGCAATGTGGAGATATTACTGTTTGTGCATTTACAATATTCATTGATTTTTGCCATTGAAAAACATGTTTTTCATATACCAGAAATGTTTGAAGCTACTGACTGAATGAAAGGAGCTGGCATCTCACTCTCTTTGAATCTTCTTTATCATGCTAGGATTAGCAGGAAAAAGCAAAAAATTTCAGAATTGCACCTTGCAATGTGGAGATATTACTGTTTGTGCATTTACAATATTCATTGATTTTTGCCATTGAAAAACATGTTTTTCATATACCAGAAATGTTTGAAGCTACTGACTGAATGAAAGGAGCTGGCATCTCACTCTCTTTGAATCTTCTTTATCATGCTAGGATTAACAGGAAAAAGCTAAAAATTTCAGAATTGCACCGTGCAATGTGGAGATATTACTGTTTGTGCATTTACAATATTCATTGATTTTTGCCATTGAAAAACATGTTTTTCATATACCAGAAATGTTTGAAGCTACTGACTGAATGAAAGGAGCTGGCATCTCACTCTCTTTGAATCTTCTTTATCATGCTAGGATTAGCAGGAAAAAGCAAAAAATTTCAGAATTGCACCTTGCAATGTGGAGATATTACTGTTTGTGCATTTACAATATTCATTGATTTTTGCCATTGAAAAACATGTTTTTCATATACCAGAAATGTTTGAAGCTACTGACTGAATGAAAGGAGCTGGCATCTCACTCTCTTTGAATCTTCTTTATCATGCTAGGATTAGCAGGAAAAAGCAAAAAATTTCAGAATTGCACCTTGCAATGTGGAGATATTACTGTTTGTGCATTTACAATATTCATTGATTTTTGCCATTGAAAAACATGTTTTTCATATACCAGAAATGTTTGAAGCTACTGACTGAATGAAAGGAGCTGGCATCTCACTCTCTTTGAATCTTCTTTATCATGCTAGGATTAACAGGAAAAAGCTAAAAATTTCAGAATTGCACCGTGCAATGTGGAGATATTACTGTTTGTGCATTTACAATATTCATTGATTTTTGCCATTGAAAAACATGTTTTTCATATACCAGAAATGTTTGAAGCTACTGACTGAATGAAAGGAGCTGGCATCTCACTCTCTTTGAATCTTCTTTATCATGCTAGGATTAGCAGGAAAAAGCAAAAAATTTCAGAATTGCACCTTGCAATGTGGAGATATTACTGTTTGTGCATTTACAATATTCATTGATTTTTGCCATTGAAAAACATGTTTTTCATATACCAGAAATGTTTGAAGCTACTGACTGAATGAAAGGAGCTGGCATCTCACTCTCTTTGAATCTTCTTTATCATGCTAGGATTAACAGGAAAAAGCTAAAAATTTCAGAATTGCACCGTGCAATGTGGAGATATTACTGTGCATTTACAATATTCATTGATTTTTGCCATTGAAAAACATGTTTTTCATATACCAGAAATGTTTGAAGCTACTGACTGAATGAAAGGAGCTGGCATCTCACTCTCTTTGAATCTTCTTTATCATGCTAGGATTAGCAGGAAAAAGCAAAAAATTTCAGAATTGCACCTTGCAATGTGGAGATATTACTGTTTGTGCATTTACAATATTCATTGATTTTTGCCATTGAAAAACATGTTTTTCATATACCAGAAATGTTTGAAGCTACTGACAATGAAAGGAGCTGGCATCTCACTCTCTTTGAATCTTCTTTATCATGCTAGGATTAACAGGAAAAAGCTAAAAATTTCAGAATTGCACCGTGCAATGTGGAGATATTACTGTTTGTGCATTTACAATATTCATTGATTTTTGCCATTGAAAAACATGTTTTTCATATACCAGAAATGTTTGAAGCTACTGACTGAATGAAAGGAGCTGGCATCTCACTCTCTTTGAATCTTCTTTATCATGCTAGGATTAGCAGGAAAAAGCAAAAAATTTCAGAATTGCACCTTGCAATGTGGAGATATTACTGTTTGTGCATTTACAATATTCATTGATTTTTGCCATTGAAAAACATGTTTTTCATATACCAGAAATGTTTGAAGCTACTGACTGAATGAAAGGAGCTGGCATCTCACTCTCTTTGAATCTTCTTTATCATGCTAGGATTAACAGGAAAAAGCAAAAAATTTCAGAATTGCACCTTGCAATGTGGAGATATTACTGTTTGTGCATTTACAATATTCATTGATTTTTGCCATTGAAAAACGTTTTTCATATACCAGAAATGTTTGAAGCTACTGACTGAATGAAAGGAGCTGGCATCTCACTCTCTTTGAATCTTCTTTATCATGCTAGGATTAGCAGGAAAAAGCAAAAAATTTCAGAATTGCACCTTGCAATGTGGAGATATTACTGTTTGTGCATTTACAATATTCATTGATTTTTGCCATTGAAAAACATGTTTTTCATATACCAGAAATGTTTGAAGCTACTGACTGAATGAAAGGAGCTGGCATCTCACTCTCTTTGAATCTTCTTTATCATGCTAGGATTAACAGGAAAAAGCTAAAAATTTCAGAATTGCACCGTGCAATGTGGAGATATTACTGTTTGTGCATTTACAATATTCATTGATTTTTGCCATTGAAAAACATGTTTTTCATATACCAGAAATGTTTGAAGCTACTGACTGAATGAAAGGAGCTGGCATCTCACTCTCTTTGAATCTTCTTTATCATGCTAGGATTAGCAGGAAAAAGCAAAAAATTTCAGAATTGCACCTTGCAATGTGGAGATATTACTGTTTGTGCATTTACAATATTCATTGATTTTTGCCATTGAAAAACATGTTTTTCATATACCAGAAATGTTTGAAGCTACTGACTGAATGAAAGGAGCTGGCATCTCACTCTCTTTGAATCTTCTT